>NW_027279736.1:0-80000 GCF_046629955.1 Centroberyx affinis
TATATGATGAAAACACACAACAAACCAACTGGGCTTTATCAGGCTCGGCCCTGCACAGCTCGGCAGGACGTCATCTTGGGCTTTGGGAAACACTGATCCACATTTTTCACCATTTTCTGACATTTTATAGACCAAACAACTAATCGATTAATCGAGAAAATAATCAACAGATTAATCAACAATGAAAATAATCGTTATTTGCAGCCCTAATCAGATTACTTTTTTGTGGTAACAAGTAACTTAACGTGTTAGTTTTTCAATTTATGTAATCAGTTAGTAGTTACTTTCTCAAAGTTACATTTCGCTGCTTTTATTTTTCTTTCAAATGGTTAAATGTTTAGTTAGTGCAAATTAAAAACATTAAGGGATTGTACGCTACATGGTGTTATTAAAGCAGACTGCAGCAGGCTGGTGGTGCGGTGGAGGCTTGTAGGTTACAACTCGCTTTCAGAATGAACACAACAATAAACTGCAGAACTTGGAGATATTCTCATTACTTTGAACTGATCTAAGAGAAGAATAAGAACATTATTGTTAACTGTAAGTTTAGCTTTCACTGTCATAGCCTACCTATGATTTGAATTGAAAGCACTTGTGAGCGCAGTCTGACGTTTGAGACCAGACCGGATCAGTTCAGGCTCCGTTGATCACCGGGGTGAAGTTAGTTTGAAGTTTGATATTCACCGGTTGATAAGCCTTTTAACGTCAATAGCTCCGTGTCGATAGCATAATGTTTCTCAAATTAGGCTTTTTTATAGAGAGGAACATGGAGGCAATGTTGTCTGGTACCATAGTTGTACCGTGTTTTTGTACCCAATCCTAGGAAAGACAGATACCATTTACATAGTTATGTGTAAAAGGGTCAATAATGTGTAATATCTCAGTGCAGGCTGAGGGCTAAACTGACCTGGCAGTAGTCTGGTTGGTGTTCCTCTCCTGGTGTCATACACACTGTCTTTCTTCGCTGTGAACTCACACTCGTAGATAAATGCCATGTCCTCGGCCCCGACATTCAGCAGGATGAAAACATAGGTTTTGGAATTCTCTTGGTACCCGATAATGTTCAGGCATGGTATCTTTCCCAGCCGGCAGGCTATGGAGCGTCCTGCCCTTCTGACAGAAGACAAAACAATATTAGACAGAATTATTTCAAAGAAAAAAAAAAAATTTGAATTTGAAAAACATGTTCCAGATTTTCCTCTTCTCTTAAGAGGAAACTTCCAGTAGTGCTTGGTGAAGAGGAAAAGACTATCGCTGGAAACGTTTTTCTTGACATGCTACAAATGAATTGCTGATTTATTTCATTATTTCCAATTTAAACATATTATTAACTTCTTTTAATAATAATAATAATAATACATGACATTTATATAGCGCTTTTCTCGGTGCTCAAAGACGCTTTACAAACACAGGATAAAACAAATTTAATAGAGATATATATAAAAGATAGAAATAGATAAGAAAAGGACGTATACATAGGGAGGAACGGGGGAGGGGGGAGGAGAAGAAGATTAGAGGTCAAAAGCAAGAGTGAATAGGTGGGTTTTGAGGGCTTTTTTGAAAGATGACAGAGTGTTGGCCTTTCGGATGTGGCTGGGGAGGGCGTTTCAGAGGGAGGGGGGGGCTGCAGAGAAAGCCCTGTCGCCCCAGGTCCGGTGCTTTGTCCTGATGGTTTGGAGCAGCTTAGCGTCTGCAGACCTGAGGCGACGGGGAGGGGTGTGGTGGTGGAGGAGGTCAGAGAGGTAGGGGGGGGCCAGGTTGTTGATGGCTTTGAAGGTGGTGAGTAATATTTTGAAGTGAATCCTGTATTTGATCGGGAGCCAGTGGAGGTCATGGAGGACAGGGGTGATGTGATCCGTGCGGCGGGTGGAGGTGAGCAAGCGGGCAGCAGAGTTTTGGACATATTGGAGTTTATTGAGGACGTTGTTTGATGAGCCATATAGGATGCTGTTTCAGTAATCGAGCCTGGATGTTATGAATGCATGTATGAGTGTTTCAGCGGCGGAGAAGGATAGAGAGGGTCGGAGATGGGCGATGTTCCTAAGGTGGAAAAAAGCTGTTTTTGTGATTTGGTTTACATGTGGGAGGAATGAGAGGGTGGGGTCGAGGATGATTCCAAGGTTGCGGACGTGAGTGGAGGGGGTGACAATGGAGCTATCGATGTTGAGTGTGAAATCCTGGGTGGAGCGGGTGAGGGAGTTAGGGCCGATGATGAGGACTTCAGACTTGTTGCAGTTGAGTTTCAGGAAGTTCTTTTGCATCCATGTTTTGACGTCAGTGAGGCAGGTGGTGAGGGTGGAATGGGTGGCTACGGAAATGGTCTTGGTGGAGAGGTAGAGCTGGGTGTCGTCTGCATAGCAATGAAACTGGAGGCCATGATGGCGGAGGATCTGTCCAAGTGGTAGGATGTAGAGGATGAAGAGCAGGGGACCAAGTACTGAGCCCTGGGGGACACCATGAGTGACTGGGGCAGTGGTGGATTTGCAATTGTTGATGGAGATGAATTGTTGTCTGTCGGAGAGATAAGATTTGAGCCAGGAGAGGGCAGTGCCAGTTATGCCAAGGGAGAACTGGAGGCGAGTGATGAGGATGGAGTGGTTGATGGTGTCGAAGGCGGCGCTGAGGTCAAGGAGGATGAGGATGGAGAGGGAACCAGAGTCGGCAGAGAGGAGAATGTCGTTGGTGACCTTTAAAAGAGCAGTTTCGGTGCTGTGTCTTGAGCGGAAACCGGATTGAAATGGTTCATAGAGGTTATTGGAGTCTAGGTGAGATTTTAATTGGGAGGCAACAGCTCGCTCTAAGATTTTTGAGAGGAAGGGGAGGTTGGAGATGGGCCGGTAGTTGTCGAAGCTGTCAGGGTTGAGTCCTGTTTTTTTTAGTAAGGGGGTGACAGCAGCGAGTTTGAGGACGGGGGGGACGAGACCAGTGGACAAAGAGGAGTTTATAACTGTAGTGATCAAAGGAGAGAGTGAGGGGAGACAGGCCTTGACTAGGGTGGAGGGGATGGGGTCCAAGATGCAGGTTGAGGTCTTCATGCCAGTGACTATGGAGGATAGGTCCGATGCAGTGATTTCAGTGAAGGATGCGAATGGGTGATTGGAAAGTGGAGGGGAGACAGGTTCCGGATTAAAGACGGTGGAGGCGGAGGTGGTGGCCAGTTGGCTGTGTATTGTGTCAATTTTGGTTTGGAAGAGAGATAGAAATGAATCACATTTGCTGACGGTGAAGGAGTTGGAAATGGTGTCCATAGGTTTAAGGAGTTTGCTTATGGTGGAAAAAAGTGTCTTCGGGTTAATGCTGCCAGATTGTATGACGGAGGAGTAGTGAGAGGAGCGTGCGCTGTTGAGGGCGTCTTTGTATTGCTGTTGGTGCAGTTTGTAGGCATCTGAGTGGACAGTGAGACCGGTTCTATTGGCGAGCCGTTCAAGCTGGCGGCCTTTTGATTTGAGGTGATGGAGGTGGTCAGTTTACCAGGGGGCGGAGTGAGTGAAAGAGACAGACTTGGTTTTTATGGGAGCGAGCCGATTGAGACAGGAGGAGAGAGCGTCTTTGTAGGTGTTGACCAGGTCAGTGGGGGAAAAATTCTGGATGAGGGCGGAGTCAGGGATGGTGTCAGCCAATAGGGGGGAGAGAGAGGAGGGGTGGATGGATTTGAGATTCCAGAAAGTTATGGAGCGTTTCTGCTTGACGAGGGGGGTGGGGATGAGAATGTCCATGGTGATGGCCAGATGGTCAGAGATGGTGAGGTCGGAGCTGGTCAGGTTGCTGATGGTGATGCCAGAGGTGCAGACCAGGTCCAGTGTGTGTCCTTTTTTATGGGTGGGAAAATCAACATGTTGGGTGATGTTGAAAAAGTTTAGAATGTCCAGGAGTTCTGTAGTGGTTTTGGAGTCAGTTGAGTCAACGTGTATGTTGAAGTCGCCAAGCAGCAGAACAGATGGTGAGATAGCGCAGAGTTGTGTGAGGAATTCAGACAGGTCGGAGGGGAATGCAGGGTTTGGTTTGGGAGGGCGGTAAATGACTGCAATGACCAGGGATTTAGGACCAGACAGTTTAAAAGCAAGGTGTTCAAATGAGGAGGGGGCCGGAATGGTTATTGCTCTTGTTTTGATGTGTTGTGGATGAAATGTGGCTATTCCACCACCACGCCCATGGTGGCGTGGTTTTTCCATATATGTGTATCCGGGAGGTGTAGTCTGGTTGAGTGAAAAATATTCCTGGGGGTTTGCCATGTTTCGGTGAGGCAGAGAAAGTCGAGATTATTGTCCGTTATGAATTCACTGAGTATTTCATGCCAATAAAGCTGACTTGACTTGACCTGACCTGACCTGACCTGACTGAATTGAACCTGAATTGAACTGAACTGAACTGAACTGAACTGATTGTGCTTGCTATGTGCCCTGATTTGCAATGTACAGATAATGCACTACAAATATACTCCTGGGCGTCATCATGGGTTTGGGTGTTTTTTGTTTTTTTTTACTCAGTCATTTTATTTTATTCAAGGATGTTTTCACTTAAGTATTGTACCTCACTACATTTTGCATTACATCCATTACAGAGTACAAATTTTATAGGCTCTCCACAAGCATTGACTCAGTTAACAGTAACACCAAATTCTCACGTTATGACATGAATTTCAGAATCTTATTTTTAGAAGCTCATCAAAAATATCATATATTGAACTCTGTCCTCTTGCCCTTTTATATTGCATGGGATGGATCATATGTAACATTATGGGCCTCATGCAGGAAGCGATATCCAAACAAATTTTCTCTTATTTTTGTTCGTATCCACGATTTGTTCTTATTTTGTTAGGACCCACTGATTTCTGGGATTCACCAATGTTTTCTTATTTTTGCTCTTCTCTTAGGTGAGAGAAAATTTTACGAGTGGTCGAGAGACTCTGACCAAGATAAGAAAAAAAACATCTCGTTTTCACAGTCCACAAATTGTTTGTCCAACGCGAGGAAACATAAGTTTTAAATTTGAGGAACATAAAAAAAACGCATGAATATCATATAATCAAATTTAGATTATTATATGTTTTAGAGCAATTATAATGACTGGATTATTAATTCATGGGCTAAAGAAATACTATTGGTCCATTGATCCCAATTAAGACGATAAAAACCCTTGGATGATATTGCGTGCGTTCAGCTTCTGATTGGCTGACATTCTGCTCTGAGATGCTTCGTCCATCCAGACCTTACAGAGAAGAGTTTTTACAGATCACAGATCTATCTGATGAGGCGGATGAACGGCTGCTGAGCCGGTTCAGATCGCCAAGAGCAGCTCTCCAATTCTTGGCCATGTGCCAGAGTATCTGCACACGGCACAACACCTGCCCTTATATGGTGTTTAGGGGGCGTTACCTATGCTAATAACAAACAATCGGCCACGCCCCCTCCAATTTATGATCAAGTGGGATTCATCATTCAGCACCTGGGTAAGAGCAGATGTGGATGGTTAAGAACGTTTGGTGCATCTGGAGTTGACTTCTCTTATTTTTTCTCTTAACAAAAAATTAAGAGAAAATATAAGAGAAATTTAAGAGAATGTTGCTCCATATGTCTTTTTTTAAGTAACCCAGTAACTTTTACTCTGAGTACAATTAAAATGAGCTACTTTTTACTTCTGGCTGTATCCCTCTTTTTCTCTCATCAGAAGTGTGCAGTGTTACAACACAAATCAGCACCCTTACATGAATATCACTGATCATGTGACACCCTACAAATCAATCAATCCAGAATACATACGCCGATAGCCTGTTGAGTCGCACGTCTTCGATGGTCCCGTGGTCTTCTGTGTGTTCACAGCGGATGGAAGCTGAAACATTTCGGTTTACTGTCTGATTCCCAGGCTGGATCACCACAAAACCTGAAGAATGAAAACAATTCAGCTACTCTTGGGAAACAATTTACAATGGTTTAATATTAAAAATGTATTTTCCTTATTTTCCTTATATTTCGCTGCAAAAGCAGTCGTCAGGGTTACAGGATTACATGCATAGTCGACAATAAATAAATTCAATGACATCCAACATGGCGGCTTCAGGCCCATCGACCAATCAGATGCCAGTATCTTTAAAAAAAAAAAGTTGCTATCACCTAGTACAGGAGGAACCGTTAAAAGAATATTAAACCCTTTTTTATTGTTATCATCATACTATAAAGCAAGGAATCTCTGTCTGTGTGTCCACTTATCTCGAGAACCGTTCTTCCGATCGACTTCACACTTGGCGGGTGTATTGCTGCGGACCCGAGGACGTGCAGTGTGGGATTTGGTGCAATTTGGAAACGCGACACGTTCAGTATTAATAAACTTTGAATAAACAAGCGAAGAGCGCTCTGTGCAGCAGCGGCGCGAACGGGAACTGCACTAGTTATTTAAAAAAGCAAATAATTTTGTCTACACACAATGTTTTATTTTTCAAGAGCTCACTGTGGGCTTGTAGGCATTATGCTCCTTAATCCCCATTTAGGCACTTTATTTTATTTACTTATTATTTTTTTTGTTGGCATTTGCTGCTAATCATAAGTTCTTAATTAGGAGTGAAGAGGTTGTTTTATCTCTTTAAATAAAGAGTTAAAAGACATAATTTTGTGCATTTGTTCCAATTCTTCGCTCATACCACATAGAAACAAATGGTAAAATGATCTTTGTTGACAACCGCTTTGTTGACTCCTCTCACTTTGTTGATTCTGGGTGTATTTTTAATAAATATCTGTGAAATTTCAAATCTATTTTGTCTCTTTTGTCTTTAAGGCTTCTGAGAAGCTGTGCAGTCTCTTGAAATGACATTATGGTAAGATACATTTTGAGTTTGTACAAGTAGACATCAGCATTAAGGGAGTAAGTGCATTCTAGTCAATGGAGGAGCGCCGTAACGGAGTAGAAACACAACGCCCCCTTGTGGACAGCGGATCCGTTCACAACGGACTGACGGATACTTTGAAAAATTTCAAACTTTGCGTTGGCAGCGGAACGTTAGAATGGTAACTAGTAAACAATGTGTGTTTTCGATAAGTTAACCTTTTATAATACAGATTTTATTATTTGATATCTTATTAAAGATGTTTGTAGTATAAAACTAAATTTGTATTATAAAATATAAAATACTGTGATATTATACTATTATTTTCTATGAAAATATGTTGTCACTCCTTTTTTCTGGTGCTAGTTTTGGCCTTTATAAGACAGATTACTTTTTAGAGCAAGCTAAAGCATAGAGACAAATAACATAAAGTCAGGAGGTGTAGTGAAAGCAGCGGGCTTGTTGCTTATTCGAATCCCTGGACAAAGTACTGGGACCTCCCTGAACACCTGCTGCTGTGGAGCCCTTGAGCCAAGAACCCTTTAAACCGCAAATGCTCCAGTGGTGAACAATAGAGGCCCGATCAGTGCTCAGGTGTGAATATGGTTCACTGTGAAGCTGCGTGCTGTTTCGATTGAAATGGTTTTTCATCAAAAGAATTCAGTTCCCAAATGACTCAGCAATGAAATCCGCCTGCGTAAGAATTCAAAGATCTGGGTAAATGTTTTGAATGAGCTTGTCTTTTTCCTATTCTCTTGATAGATTGTTGTTTTATTCGCTCTTCAGCTACAGTGGGCTAATATGCTGACAATGAATGCCATCAGTCAAAAAATATCATAATAACAAATACTTGGATATCTACATTAGCATATTTTAAAGGTATCAGCCGTACATAAAGACAAAACATCAAACATTTGGAATTAATATTTAATTGATTAGATAAGGTTGGACGACAGGTCATTATCATTATGTGTTTAACTACTGCTACCTGCACATCTACCACTGCTATTATTTATCATTATTAATTAGGGGTCCAAGCACGTAGTGCTGGAACCCTATTGTTTTTGTTAGGATTATTATTCCGCTTCTTCTTCTTCTTCTGCCCTAAAAGTATCTGTAGCTCAGAAACCGTAGGAGCTACAGTGACCAAACTTGTCAGATACATCGAAAGTCTCAGCCGCTACTCAGGCAACGAAACCCAAGTCAATTGGCCTCATGGTGGCACTATAACAAGCAACTTTACGTTTTGGCCTATAACTTCTGAACCGTATGGACCACAATCAAAATTCTACTTTCCCTGGATTCCTTGGTTCATTCTGCATCCATCCGTATAGATTTTCCGCCATTTTGAATTTTGTCCAAAACAGTTTTTTCGCTCCTTCGCTCCTTCTCCTACATATTTTGTCCAATCTTCACCAATTTTCGCTCACAGCATGTCTGGACTGTCCTGCACAAAAGTTATTGAGCAGTTTTTTATAGTCCATACCATTTTGCTACAACTGGCTTTCAAAATTTGTAGGCAAGGCCTAATATACAAAAATTGCCCTAAGTCAGGAAGTTGTTGGCCTACCTTAAACAAATTTGGTACATATGTGCACAGGTCAACTCTGAGGTAGCATGCAACATTTGGTGGTATTGTAACCATAGTTGACCATAGTTCAAATCTCTAAGGCTCTAAATAGCCTATAGCTTGGACAGTCTCATTACTTGGCCCTATTTTTTGGTGTTCCCTCGATGGTCATCCTGTGGACTCAGTAGCCTAATGGTTAATGCATAGGTCTGCAATGCAAAAGATCGTGGCTTCAAATCCCGTGGGTAACACTGTCTCCTCACACCACTGAGCTTGTGATAACTAAGCATAATGTCTTAAGTTTCTAATTTTTTGACAAATTACCCTATGAAAAGATGAACTTGACAGAAGTCACAGGCCAACACAAAAGCCGGTGTTAGACTGCATGTCCGAACTTCACAACATGTTATTTTCTTTGTGTGTCTTTCTACCTTCTGTAATGTTTTGTCTATCTGTCTGTTTTATCAAATTGTGCTTGGACCCCTCAATCGCCGCTTGCGGCTATATTTAATATTATCATTGTATATCACTTTTTAAAGCAGAGTTACACAATACTTTATAGACAATTAATAAATTAATAAATAAATAAAAGCATAAGATAAACAATGAAAAGCTAGACAAATTGATGAACAGGGTTTAAAAGAAAAAAAACTGACAAATGTAAGAGGAACAAAATAATAAAAAAAAACAACAACATTTAAATGCCAGCAGTGCAGAGTCCTACCTTCGATTGGGTCGGGGACGAGACAGGCTGTGATGAGGAGGATGATGATGGTCATGTTGATTATTCCGGCTGCCATAAGCCTCTCTGCTCCTTCTCCCATTGAGGGTCGAATAGGACAAGACAAAACCTGCGGACAGGAGCTGAAAACCTATCTGAGTTAGGCAAAGCAGAGTGCGACCGCTGACCTCCAACCAGAACATGTCATTCTGATGTTCGTGTGCTTCTGATTAAACAGGAAGAGGAAATGTTGAGGTTGGCCTGGGTGTTTGTGGTTGAATCTTTAACGTATCTGTGAGACATCTGCAGTGTTTCAAAGCAGTGCAGGAAAGAGTCATCCCCATCTTCCACTGTAGTCTGAAAACTTGTCTTTTTAAAAAGTACATCACATCACTCCCCACTGAATCAAATCCCATCTCCTCTACTCACTGTAATTGCTCAAAACTAAACCCCATCTACCTCTCCCTACAGCGCTCATAGCATTTCCCAGTACTTCTCCCTGACCATTCTGTGGTCACAGGAGTATTGTCAGGGCTGAGACCCTTGACCTTTGACCTCCTTACTATTAGTTACTATCATTAGAGCGATCTAAGTCGCTCTAATGTCTAGCATCAATTAAATGCAGACATAGAAAGTAACAAAGTACATTTCCTCAAGTACTGCACTCTAGTACAATTTAGAGGTACTGGCTTTTTACTTGAATATTTCCATTTTGTGAGACTTTCTACTTTTTCTTTACTAGATTTCAGAGGGAAATCTTGTACTTTTTCCTCCACTACATTGTACTAGTTACTTTGCAGAATAAGGTGTTACACGCAAAACATACGATAAGCTCATAAAATATGTTGCATTGTTAGAGTTTAAACTCCCCAACAGTATATGGAGCAGTTAGACCGACAACATTAAAATACTTTGGATTGTCCATTGTGGGTCTCATTGGAGACCAGCTCATGTGACAGTCTCTCTTCCAGGTCTAGTAGGAGCAGCACTCCCCTTAGCCGCTAGCCGCCGCGATGGATTTGTCACCATCTGTTGGCCAATCAGAGGCATTCCCATTTCTGTTTTGGAAAAAATAGTGGCGATCACAGACACAACGGTAAACAAAGATAAAGATAATATGGAGAAAGCCTGGTATAACGTTGGGATGACTAGGTTTTCCAGGTCAGTTTCTTATTTCATTATAATCTGTTTCTTCTTTTTTCTATGAAGTAGCACCGTTATGAGCGAAGCTAGGCTGCTGTATTTCTGCCTCTCCCACCATGCTGACGTTCCAAAACAGCCCAACGGACAGAAATCTATCCGTCAATAATTCTGTCCATTTTCCGACGGATCAGTGTGGCCGCAGCGGGTGGAATTCAACACACGCGCCGTGGGCCTGGACAGGATCTGTACTTGTTTTACCCTCAACCCAGGATAAGATATTTAATGGTCGGCATAATAAAGGTATAAAATGTTTTAAAGATCTCTTTATAGAGGGCTCATTTGCTGAGAATCTTGAGAGATTGTCTGAGAAATTTGGGATCTAGGGCTGCAACTAACGATTATTTTCATTGTCGATTAATCTGTCGATTATTTTCTCGATTAATCGATTAGTTGTTTGGTCTATAAAATGTCAGAAAATGGTGAAAAATGTGGATCAGTGTTTCCCAAAGCCCAAGATGACGTCCTCAAATGTCTTGTTTTGTCCACAACCCAAAGATATTCAGTTTACTGTCATAGAGGAGGAAAGAAACTAGGAAACTTTCACTTTTAAGAAGCTGGAGTCTGGAGATTTTTACTTATTTTTCTTAAAAAATTAGTCAAACCGATTAATCGATTATCAAAATAGTTGGCGATTAATTTAATAGTTGACAACTAATCGATTAATCGTTGCAGCTCTATTGGGATCCCTAACTTCCATTTTTATAGATTCCTACTGGTCAGACATTATATCCAAAATCAAATCTCCCAGTTTCCAGAATTGCCACCTAACAATCCTGTAGACGCCTTATTTTCCATCAACCCTTTAGCGAAAGGTGTGACGTCAACATGATATCATTTAATACCTGAAATAGACTCTCCTTTGTCTGCTATTAAATCGGCATGGCAACAGGATTTAGATCCGACTCTCACAGACGACACTCGGGATGCCATATTTGCCTCATGCTGAAAGTACTTTTCCTTTTGATACTTCTACTGCTAATACTTCTATACTTCTATACTTTAACTTGAGTAAAATTTTGAATGCAGGACTTTTACTTTTAATGTAGTATTTTTCCATTATGGTATCACTACTTTTACGTTTTAAGTAAAGGATTTGAATACTTTTTCCACTACTGATTAAATGCCTAAAATGTAAAGTCAAGCTCCCAGGTGTCAAAGTGTGTTGAATGTGAAGCAGAGCATTGCTGCAAAAAAAAAAAAAAAAAAACAGTATCTGTGTACCGCTGTCCTTTTTTTTATCTTTATCAGCTTCACCACTCTCTTTTCTGGAAGAAAAAATAGACGATTTGATCTGGGTTGAATAGAGTCACAGTATGATTCCACATCCTGTTTTCAGCCATCTGTTTCTGTGAAATCTGCAAGATAGTGACACTGACAATGTATGTGTGTGTGTGTGTGTGAGAGAGAGAGAGAGAGAGAGAGAGAGAAAGAGAGAGAGAAAAGAGTGTATCTGTTTAATTTCTACACATTTCTGTGTGTTTCTCTGAAGTATGACACACCACGAACCGCAGCCACCATCAGCAGTACTCCCTGAAATCTCTTCTCTGATTGGTCGATCTGTACTTCCTGTTTTCGGGCTGGCGCGATGATGAGAGAAGACGAGAGGAAGAGCTAAGAAATCAGACCGGCCTAGTCGATGTCCTCCTGTAAAACACACAGTTTAGGCTTTCTCTTACTTGAACTATGGTCTGTATTTGTAAAGCACATTGAATAATTGGGATACAGGTGGGTTTTTTGCAGCCACTGCATTCAACAGTGTATGACTAATGTCCTGAACCTGCTGCTGTTTATCCCCCCACCCCAATCCCCACCCCACCCCACCCCACCCCCAGCTGAATTGTGTGGAAGGTGAAAATTTTAATTTTCAGGCATCATATGTTGTATTGCACAACAAATCTTTTCAGTTATATTTCACTATAGGAAAATGAAGCCGCCGCAAGAGAAATACAGGATAGATGTACAGTGGGTACTTCGGGAGCGTATCTGTTCCCACAGTCCTAAGTTCCCAAGGTCCTATGTTCCCAGGGTTCTATGTTCCTACGATCCTAAGTTCCCAAGGTCCTATGTTCCCAGGGTCCTATGTTCCTATGATCCTAAGTTCCCAAGGTCCTATGTTCCCACGATCCTAAGTTCCCAAGGTCCTATGTTCCCAGGGTTCTATGTTCCTATGATCCTAAGTTCCCAAGGTCCTATGTTCCCAGGGTCCTATGTTCCTATGATCCTAAGTTCCCAAGGCCCTATGTTCCCACGATCCTAAGTTCCCATGGTCCTATGTTCCCAGGGTCCTATGTTCCCAAGCTTTCTAAAGTTACTCCAATAAATATGTGTATGGTTACTTGTTATATTTTTGTGTGTATATAGCCATATGACAGTGGTAGCCAATGTAGAAGTACCGGAGTCATTCCTATGTTCCCAGGGTCCTATGTTCCCCAGTTCTAGGGTTAGGGTTAGGATTTAGGGTTTAGGGTTAGGTTGGTTGTGTCAAATAAAATGATAACCATTGGGTTTGTTGTGTTTATATAGCTCTTTTGAAGCCTTGTTCCAATAAAAAAAAAAACTGGATAATATTTAGGAGGGTTAATGTGTGTTAACAGAATATTGAACTGGGGAGCATAGGACCCTGGGAACATAGGAATGACTCCAGTACTTCTACATTGGCTACCGCTGTCATATGGCTATATACACACAAAAATATAACAAGTAACAGATAACCATACACATATTTATTGGAGTAACATTAGAAAGCTTGTGTTTACAATGCTTAACATGGAACTGACTGGTCCAACTGAATCACAATTTAAAAAGTCTTTATGTCGACTTTTAATTCACACTTTCCTGGCACACACACATTTTTTTTTTTTTGACGCCGCAGTCATCGTCATTCCCCACTCTGGAAAACATGCCACGAGAAAACATTACATTCAGTGACGATATGTTGTAGCTCAAAACATTCTGCTTTAGTTACAGAGTGGAATAATATACATTATGTCGGCATTTTGGTGGAAAAAAAATCTTATGATACTTCAAAAAGAGTAGCTATCCACAGAAGCAAAAGAGATGATCACAGTATTTCCTGAATTTAGTTTAGTTTGTAGGTGTCATGAACATGAAGTTATTTTTTCTTCATGTCCAAAAAGTCACACATTATTTTTTATCTTCATCATCACTTTCTTGGAACAATCCCTTTCTTTTTCTTTGATCACCTCTCTTTCAGTCCCCTTATTTTCACTTACCTCCGTAGTTCATCTCCATACACTTCTCCCAGTGGTGGAATGTAACTGAGTAAATTTACTCAAGTACTGTACTTAAGTACAATTTAGAGGTACTTGTACTTTACTTGAGTATTTCCATTTCATGCTACTTTATACTTCTACTCCACTACATTTCAGAGGGAAATATTGTACTTTTTACTCAACTACATTTATTTGACAGCTTTAGTTACTAGTTACTTTGCAGATTTAGATTATTAATACAAATTATAAATCAACTAAGAAATTATGATATATTATGATATATATATTTTTATAGGTTAAGCTACCCAGCAGTATATAAAGTAATTAAAATTAGCTCCACCTTTACCAGCTGCAACATTAAAGTGATGAACACATTAATGCATCAATAATTATTGTCCAATAACATGAGATATATGATTCTGAAATGGGCCATTCTGCATAATGACTACTTTTACTTTTGCTACTTTAAGTATATTTTGATGCTAATACTTTTGTACTTTGACTTAAGTAACATTTTGAATGCAGGACTTTTACTTGTAACAAAGTATTTTTACACTGTGGTATTGCTACTTTTACTTAAGTCAAAGATCTGAATACTTCTTCCACCACTGACTTCTCCCTGGACACAAGAAAAACTACTGCTTCTCATCAGCAGTACCATGTGACCTGAACAACCAATAAGAAAACAGCAAATGATTACAGTAACAAGTAGATCGGTGCAATATTGGAAATCACCACCAGGGGGAGAAATCAAACGCACAGTCCCACAGCAACTCAATATACAGTACATAACAACAGTATATCTGTGTACAGCTGTGTTTTATCTTTATCAGCTCCACGTTTCTCTTCTCTGGAAGAAAAAAAAACGCTCTGATTTCATCTGGGTAGAGTCAGCAGTATGATTCCACATCCTGTTATTCTGTTTATGTGAAATCTGCAAGATAGAGACGCTGACAATGTGTGCATGTGTGTGTCTGTGTGTTTGTTGCTATGTACGTTTCTGTGTGTTTGATACACCAGGAACTGGAGCCACCGTCAGTGGATTCTCTTCTCTGATTGGTTGACCTGAGGGCTCTACTTCCTGTTTTCGGGCTGGCGTGATGATGAGAGAAGACGAGAGGAAGAGCTAATAGATCAGACCGGCCTAGTCGATGTCCTCCTGTAAAACATACAGTTTAGGCTTTCTCTTACTTGGTCTGTATTTGTTTTACTGCTGTTCTAGTTGTGCTGCACATTTGCCATTTTGTATTTAGCATGCTTGTTTGCTAGTTTGTTGGTTTTACCAGTGTGTTGGTAGCAATGTATCCCAAAGTTTCCAAAATATTGAATAGGTTAGGTGGGTTTTGGCATGAAAATGGTCAGATTTAAAAGTTGGTTGATATTTTCTAACCTTTATTCAAGTCAGTTAAGAACAAAATCATATTCACATGTGAAGTGATGGCCTGGCAGCAGCAGCATCTTCCTCTCCTTCATATCTCTGCCCCACCCAGCATTCAGCACAGTGGTAAATGCTATTATGTTTTCTTCTTCATTTATTTGTTCACATTTTTGTTTGTTTATTTTTACCATTGTTATGCATTGCTTATATATTTTTGTATCTATCTTGGAAAGATAGATCTCTATAAATGACATTTAAAAAAATATGTATTTAGTAGGGTTTTTTTTGCTGATTTTGTATTTATATTTGTCTATTTTTTAACCATTTAACTGTATTAATCAATTTAGTTTTTCAATTCAGCTTTTTTTATCTTGTGCTTGTATTTGTTATTGTTTTATTGTCTATATAAAGTATTGTATAGGGTTGGAGTTAAGGTTAGTATTGTAACGCTGTTTTGTGATATACAAACAATTTGTCTATATTATTTATACAATAAGAAGAAGAAGAAGAATGATAATAATAATAACAATAATATAAAAGGTGACTTAGTACAAGAGGAAGGGGTGGGAAGAAAAGATGTGATTGACAGATCATGTGGGTTAAAGTTAAAGAGAAACATGCTGATGCTCTAAATGAACCACAGTCTTTCCAGTTCAGGATCTGATGTAACTTCACTGTCACTGATGGTGAGCGGAAACCAGCAAACCAGGAAACCAGGAAACCAGCAAACCAGGAAACCAGGAAACCAGGAAACCAGCAAACCAGCAAACCATGTTGTATACAATTCATCAGTTTTCATAAATATGTATGTAATGCAAATAATGGATGTAAATGATGGATGCATGTATATCAGAACTCCATATATATATATATATATATATATATACATATATATATGTAGACGACTCCTCATTCAAAGAATCTTGTGTTAGTCACAAACGTCCTGTCCGGGGGGCGATGGAGCCGAGTGACTGACTTTCCTTAAAGCTACTTTGTGCAGTGGCAAAACAGCAACACACACCGAGTACAAACAAAGAAATTATTAAGGGGGGAAAACACCTTAAAAATTACAAGTAATCTAACACAGAGCCTGACAGCTTCCCTCTGGTTGTGGTTTTCAATAAGATCAGAAACAAATGTGATCTGTGTTCTTTATGACACAACTAGGTATAGGCTACTTTCATTCTTTGTAATCCTGTGAAATGTTTTTTTTTTTATGTTTTACCGTTTAAAAAGCCGGCAATGAGAAAACATCCCCAAAACTGAAATGGATAAAGTAAAGAACACCAACAACCCACAGAGGAATACGGCTTTTATACAACTGTTAGCAACATGGTTTACAGTCTGAAACGTTTTCTCTTACTTAAGAATAAAAAACAGGAGAAATCAAGAAAGATCTCGAACTAGCGCCCTGGTTACTGTAAGAGTTTCTGTGGTGTTGCTGGCGGTCCGGACTGCTGGAGACGCTGCGTTTGAGCTGGTGAACAGCTGGACATTTGTTCCGGGGGTCCTTTGGGGCCGCTGGCTCGGTCGCCCGGTTTGTTTTCCTCGATCCTGTCCCACTGTGGTGGTCGATTGACTTTCTGCGGGGCTGCATTTGAGCTGGTCAACACTCGGTCTTTATCCCACGTCCCGCTAATCATCCGACTGCTGAAACGCTATACATCTGAGCTGGTCAACTGCTGGACATTTACCCCAGGTGACTGTTTTATTTCTCTCTCCCTCTCTTCTGCTGGCTTTCCCTCTCACTCTCTTCCTCTCTCTGGATGCCGGAATCGACACATTCATTTCAACGATGACCATCAAATACGCGTTCGTGCTGATTCTTTACTTCATGTGTACGCCGCTGTCTTGCCAGAATGGCTGTGAACATCACTCCTTTGCAACGGGAGTTTATGATCTTCCGCTAAATGGTCAACTCACGACTAACTTCACCACAGACAGACTATTCAATGTACTAATACTCGATCGTACAAAAAATGTCTTCTCTCATGTTTTGCTGGTGCTCGATTCTGTCGTTTCACATGGCTTCCCGAGTACACCCTCCCATCATAAACCTTCTCCCAATATTAAAAGGTCTCTCTCACGAACACTGATTTTATTGCTTTTGTTTGTCTCTGGTAATATCAATGTAAACCCAGGCCCCCTTTCTACTTCTGAGAGCTTACACCATCTCTCAACTCCAACTGAATTTGCCAACAGGCATGGAATTGGCTTTCTCCACATTAATGCTAGAAGTCTACTACCTAAACTGGACTTACTGAAAACCTGGTTTATGATGGCTAACCCAGACATTGTTGTGGTCTCAGAAACATGGCTTAAGCCCTCTGTCTCTGATGATGTTATACATGTTGGTGGTTATAATGTTTTCAGAACTGATCGTAAAGGACGGGCGGGTGGTGTTGCTATTTATGTATCAAATAAGTTTCATGTGTCTGTTTTATTATCTCAGTCGATCCCAAGACAGTTTGAACTTCTGGCCCTACATATCAAGATTGCAAATGCCCCACTTACAATTATTGGTTGCTATAGGCCTCCCTTTTCCATTAGTGAAAGAGTGTCGAAATTAACTGAGGTGTTGTCTAATTTGAATAAATCTGAAATGGTTCTAATTGGTGATTTAAATTGGGACTGGCTTAGTGACAAATCAGAGAATTTCAAACTGGCTTGCAACTCTTTAAACTTAGTACAACTTATTGATAGCTCTACCAGAGTCAGTCCATCTAAGCCGAACAGTGACACTTTGTTAGATGTCATGCTTACCAACAGGGCTCATAAATACACAGCAGTTGGCGTGTTTGCAAACGACATGAGTGACCACTGTGTAACCGGTTGTGTGAGAAACACCTGACTAATCGTTCACCGATTGTTAAACATGGCAATGCCATGTCCGACCCAATCAGGTTTTGGGACCCTTGCTCTTTCTAGTTTATATTAACAATATTTGTGATAACTTCAAATTCTGCAAGTGCCATCTGTATGCAGATGATACACTCATGTACTCCTGTGCCTCCACCGCAGAGATGGCCTTTTCTAATCTGCAGACTGATTTCAACACCGTGCAGCCTATCGGACCTGAAATTGCTTTTAAACTCCAACCCTCTCCATCAGTACCCTTGATGGTGTCTCCATTCAGTCTGTTGATAATTACAAATACTTGGGAATTTGGTTGGACAAAAGTTTAAATTTCAAATTCCACATTGACCATCTCGCTAAGAAATTAAAATTTACACTGGGCTTTCTGTACAGGCTGAAGTCCTGTTTTTCCATGGCATCAAGAAAACGTTTGGTTGCTGGCCTTTTTCAGACTACCTTTGCAAAGCAGTCATAATCTTAGGTCACACAAATGGCTTCAGTTTGAAGCCTTCTAGCAGAACAGAGGTTGGCAAATCAAACCTGTTCTACTACGGTCCATGGTCCTGGAACGATTTGCAGGCCAATCTTAAACTTGAGACCCTTATCTCTTTAAATGATTTTAAACTCAGAATAATGGAAGTAGTCACTGTTAGCTGCAGTTGCTTCAACTAACAAACACTTGATTAAATATTGCTGCCTTGTTTATGTTTATGCACTTTATTATGTAATGTATTCTTGTCGTACCTATTGTTGCTGTTGTGATTTGATGTTGTTGTCCTGTTATGTGTTTGTTGCTGCTGTTTGACCCTGTCTTGGCTAGGTCTCACTTGTAAAAGAGGTTTTTTAATCTCAATGTGACTTCCTAGTTAAATAAAGGTTATGTATATATATATATATATATATAGCAGCTAATAAAGAACTACCTGTTGTATAATCGCAGTTATTGAGGATGCAATTACAAAAGAAGAACTGATCAATCTCAGGCTGTGAATCGACAAAAACGAGCAGTTCAAATTATGTTGAGTTTAGTTTTGTATGAATGTTTTTATGCAACACTACATCTTCAAATCAAGAGCTTTTATTTTAACATATTCACATAAAAGAAATATCAAACATGAATATTTGTTAAAACAATGGACCAACAAAACATACAGACACAAAGTAATAATGAATGATACACTCACAAGCAAATATCTTCTACAACTGTGATGCACAGTTTTAAAAGAGGATATGTGAAATTCAAAGCGTTGAATCTTCATGAGTTGAACCATTAAGAGTTCAGCAACCGATTTAAACTTCCAGTGATTCAGTTTTTTTTTAATTCCTGGGGCTAAATTTGTTTTCTAATATTAGCAATAGATATAGAACATTCAATCAGTAAGTATAAGGAACTTAAACACCTTACAAGTCAGTGGTAACTCTTTCAAAGTAGGTGGCTCATTTGAAATTGTAATATATATTAGGGATCGACTGATATGGGGTTTTGGAGGCCGATACAGATACAGATATTTTTAGACTGATGTTCAGTACCTTTAAATCTGTCAATTTCCATGCCAAAAAAAATCAAATATTCAGTGTTTCTCCCAGAATGTTTTCCTTGTCAGGGTCCAAAGCCTCGGAAACAGCATTTAGACGTCATCATGGGACACTAAAACTCTCCACTGAAACAAAGACTAATAGATTAATTAAGGTTAGCAGCTCTTTGAGGCAGGATGACCCACCACACCTATTCAATGGTAGGAAAACTCTGGGATACATTAGCCATTTAAATGCAGAATTATGTTGCAAAAACCATAACTGAACAATTAAATGAATAAATAAAGTACGCAAATAAAATCAAATGTCATGTAAGGTTCTCCAGACTGTGTTTCTGTAGCTGTGTTCAGGAGGAACATGTGTCATGTCAGAGGACGACGACACTGACTGGATGATATCTGATATTTAACAAAAGGCCAGAATCAGCAAACTGATAAGTTGGTCTAACCCTAATATGTGATGTAGGTGCCTGTAAAAGAAATTGTCTAATGAGCAGAATAGGAAGACACCTGAAACATTCAGATCATTTCCAAAACTCTCCACTGAAACCAATAGTCATGAAACTCTCTGAAACCGCATTTAGACCATGAAACACCAAAAGCTCTCCGTTCAAAACCAGTCCAATTGTAATTCTTCTCATCAGGGTGAAGGCTCCTTTAAGCGGGGTGGAGCCCTAAGGTGACTATTCAGTGATGGGTGAACACATCTGTACGGTCTTCATGCAATGTTTCCATAAGGAACTTTAGTGGCGTCCATCTTGTGAGGAGCGGCAGACAGGATTCTCACAGCCTCCGTCCGCCAGCGGATGAACTGCAGAGTCTGCCGGCAGGAAACAAACGGCTTTAATACACTGTCAGTTTGTCCAGATTTGTTTTCAAAATTTTTCAACATTTTACTGTTATCGTTATGTCACAGAGCCATACGCTGTAAAAACTCATAGTAGGTGGTGGAAAGTAACTAAGTACATTTACTCAAGTACTGTACTTAAGTACAATTTTGAGGTACTAGTACTTTACTTGAGTATTTCCATTTTATGCTGCTTTGTACTTATACTCCACTACATTTTAGAGGGAAATATTGTACTTTTTACTCCACTACATTTATTTCACAGCTATAGTTACTAGTTACTTTTCAGATCAATATTTTATATTTAAAACATTTGATCATCTTTATAAAATAACTATAAAATAGCATTGTTATAGATTAGACTACCCAAAAGTATAGCTAAATTGTTAAGATTAGTTTCACGTTGACAACTTTAAAATGCTGCTTACATGTACATGTATGTCAATAAATCAGTATTAATATTCCAATAATTTATAAAAAATATAACTCTCTAAATGGGGACAGTTTACATAATGAGTACGTTTACTTTGATACTCTAAGTACATTTTGCTGCCAATACTTATGTACTTTTACTAATTTTTTACTAATTTTGAACGCAGGACTTTTACTTGTAATGGAGTATCTTTACATTGTTGTATTGCTACTTTTACTTAAGTAAAAGATCTCAGTACTTCTTCCACCACTGCTCATAGTGCAATTTAGTGAAATCAACTCATCTTTATCCATTAACACAATGTATATAGATGTGTTTGTCAATTTCAACTTAAAAGCGCTAGTTATGAGCTTCATGACTTAAAATCATGAGTTCACATCTTGTGACTTAAAATTATGAGTTGAAAGAACAGCTTATAAAGCATTCACTAAACTCAACACTTCCCAGTATGCATTGCATTCGGTTTAACTCTCCAGAAAATCTTCCTTCTTCTGGTTTGAATGAAGTTACAGGATAGAGACTTGTTATGTATGTATGTTTGATGAATCATAGGTCAATTTCTGATTTAAAGAAAATAAAATAAAAAACCATGATACAATCTACTGTCTATCTTATCTATGTATCTGGGAATTCACAATCAAATAAGTTTCTCTGATGCACATGGCAAGTACAATCCACTACAAGTAAGTGTATTGCAGCTGCAGACTATATGCTGAACTGTGTATTAATCATGTGATACAAGAGGAACTTGAACTTAAACCTAGCAAACCTTGTGAAAAATAAATAACACTGGATTTCAGTTCATCAATTAATGCATTCAACTTGGAAACATGAATCAGCATGACTCACTCAGTTAGCTTTTCTACATTAGAACAACTAACTAATGATCTTTGACCTAACTATTCAGCACTACTTCAGTCAACTCACAATTTTAAGGCAGCAAGGAAACTTTTTTCTTTTTTTTTAAATTGAACTGCCTTAATATTTTTTTGCAGTGTACTATTACCAGTGTTTCTTCTACTGCCACTATTTCTACTACTGTTGCTGCTACTAGGCCTACTGCTGTTACTAATACAACTACAACAACTATTACTACTGCTACTACTGTTACTACTAGTACTACTACTATTACCGTTGGCACTACTGCTACTGCTACTAGCTACTACTACAACTGCTAATGCTACTACTGCTTAGGGCTGAACAATTAATAAAAATGTTATCGAAATCGCAATATGGCCTACTGCAATTTTCAAATCGCAGGAGGCGCAATATTTGTTAAAGGTGAAATGTGTCAAAATAGCATTTTAACTTAAATATCGTGGTGCTGCAGAGATGTCCTGGCCTACACATCATATTCTACAGACTTAAGAAAACATCTTTGTTTGGTACAGATCCCCGCAAAAATCACACCGTAATCATTTTAATACGTTTTTCAATGAAAATGAGAATAATGATGTAAAAATTATCATTCCCTCTAATATCGCAAATCATATCGCAATTGCAATATCAGTCAAAATAATCGCAATTAGATATTTTTTCAGAATCGTTCAGCCCTACTACTGCTACAACTACCACTGCTACTCCTACTACTACTACTACTACTATTACTACTAATACTACTACTACTACTACTATTGCTACTATTAGCCTACTGCTACTACTACTAATAATAATAATGCTGCTAATAATTCTCATCATCATAATGGAAATATAAAATGCTCTGACCTGGAAGTAGATGATGATGATGAGGACGAAGAGCACCAGCATCACCAGGATGATCACAGAAACACTGACTGGAGGAGCTGCTGATGTTCTTCCATCACCTTCATCTTCACCTTCATCCTCATCAATCTGGTGTGTGTTCTGTCTCTGAGCGCCAGGGACGGGACAGTCTGGACTCTCTGTGGAAGGAAGGAAGGAAGGAAGGAAGGAAGGAAGGAAGGAAGGAAGGAAGGAAGGAAGGAAGGAAGAAAGAGGGGGAAGGAAGTAAGTATGATAAATTCAGGTAATTCAATCACTCAATCAATTTAATCAATCAGTTCTTTTTTTCTTTTAGCCACAACAATTCAACACACTATACCATAGAGAGTGGTTATGGTTATGGTTGTGTGTGTGTGTGTGTGTGTGTGTGTGTGTGTGTGTGTGTGTGTGTGTGCGTGTGTGTGTGTATGTGTGTGTGTGCGTGTGCGTGTGTGTGTGTGTGTGTGTGTATCTTACCCATTACATGGATGAGTGTGCCGTTGCCGGTGAGCCTCAGGTACGGCGGGGGGTAAAGGATTTCTATCGCACAGCGGTAGATATCGGTGTCTCTGGGCTTCAGTCCTGACACTGTCAGCTCCACAGCGCCCCCTGTCAGCCGGGCATGGCACTGCACCTACACCACATGGTCAAGAAGAAGAAGAAGAAGAAGAAGAAGAAGAAGAAGAAGGAGAAGGAGAAGGAGAAGAAGTAGAAGAAGAAGCTTTATTTAACACAGTTACAAAGTGCTTTACAGTCAAAATGAAAGAAAGCCCAAAGACAATAATAACTACTAAAAGAGAAAAAGTAAAATAACAATAAAATGTAACATAATGTAATATATAACAATAACATGGAACAATAAAAGGCAAAAACAGAATGAAAGCAACATAAAAGATGTTGCTGGACTGACAAAAAGTTTTTTTATATCAAAATGAAAAGGTAAACAGGTAAACAGCACATTTCTGTTGATGACTCATCCTGCATTCGGGGGCAGGGACAAAAATTTCACCCAATGAAATTTTGATAACTTGGAATTATCCCCCTTTTCTAGCATGCAGCTCAGTTGGATGAAGGAGTGTTTCTGGCTGCTTCGCCTGAAACTCTTTTCCCAGACAGAGCGATGGAGGCGGAGAATACTGACTGCTGTCCGCCCACTTCCTCCATACCTCATTAATATTCAAATAAGCCCCTCCCACTGACGCCTAACTCTGTTTCGTTAGGAAATACGTCAATACATGGAAGCAAATCACGCTCTCCGTGCCGCTTCAAGGGGTTTTAAATAAGAATGTGACACTTCAAGTCTAGGGAAATCCTCTTTTCTCTTGCCCCCCCCCTTTCTCTGCTATTGTCATCTATAGAATATTTTATTTTGTTCTGTTTTTTTGTTTGTTGTTTTATTTAATTAGTTAATAACCCAATTTCCACACAGGAACAAAACAGTTAATCTTTTGTTATTCATCCATATCTCCATCTTTCTATCTATCCATCCATCCATCCATCCATCCATCCAGGCATCCTAAAGAACGTAGGCTTGGTGTTTCAGCGTCATTTTTTAAATCACTTCTTAAAAGGCACTTTTATCACCTTTATGCAGTTGTTATTGGCCACTTTTAAACTAGTTTTGTTCTTACTCATTTAATTTGATGTACTTCTCTATTCAGTTACACTTAATTTGGATATTTGGATTCCTATCAAATGGCAATAATGTGTCACTAAAAATTTAACTGAGTTTCCGGAGATTCTCACAACAGTGTGGAAAGTAGTGTGTGGATATTCAGTGTCTGGTTATGATTAGAAATGGGCTTCGTAGTCTGTATAGATAAAGAAAATAGGCAACATGTGCTTTAGCTTTGCATTAGACAATTCTTCTTTTAATCTATTTTCTCTTGATTGCTTTTCCTACTTTTATCTCCTCATTATCTATTCCTGTTTTATTCCCTCTTTGTAAACACTGCTTTTAGACAAGTTCTTTATAAAAAATAAAGTTAGACTTCCGGGTGAGTGGCAACATGTGAAGACGTGTTTTCTTTAAGCTCCGCACCGGGTTTATATTTATTTGATTTAAGTCTGTCCCCCCACTCTAAAACTTGGTCAAAGTTATAGTCCTTACTTTTAGTCATGCTTGCTGTGACTCATCAGTTTTCAGTGAATTGTTAATAATATCAAACTAAAGCGGAAAGGCCAGTCCGCCTCGCGAAAACCCCCGCCACGCCTCGAAGCCTAAGCTAGTCCGGTTAGTCCCGGACTCGCCTGGAAAGGAATCCCCAGAGATGTCAAGCGCCAGCATGGAAGTACTCATGGCGGCCATTAAGGAGTTGGAGCAAAGTGTGCTGGCAAAGATAGACTCATCACAACCGTTGCTGACAGGTGAGATACATAAGAAAATTGATGACCTTTCTACCGATCTGCTCCTGGAAATTGCTACAGTCCGCACCGAAAATAAAAATAAAGTTATCTGTGGACGCATCCCTCCATCCCTCCATCCCTCCATCCCTCCACCCAGTGACTCACCTCTCCCTCCTCCTCTCTGTCTCTCTCTCTCTGCTCTGGGAAGTTGATGTTAGAGGTGCAGAGTTCCTGGGAGTCGTGGAGGCCTTTCAGCAGGAAGACACGCAGCTCCTCCGGGACGGGGTGGGGGTAGGTGGGCCGGGGGGTGGAGGAGGGCTTCGGGGGGAAGGCGGGCTGGGGTCGGATGAAACACCGGAGGCGAGCCGTGCCGTTGCTGCTCACCACGCTGTAGGGCTGCGTCACCTTCACAGCTGACAGAAAGGAGGGAAGGATGGGAGGAGTTGAGACAGAGAGAGAGGCGGAGTCTGTCTAAATCTCAGCTGCTGTGCGGCCTTGTGACATAATATCTATCTGCCGAAGTACGATTCCACATCCAAACGACGCCGAGGACGAAGGAGGGATAAAGATCCTGGAAGTTTCCTCGGCAGCTGAGGAAGCGTCCCTGTGCAGTTTATTATTATACGGTTTAACATTTTAGTTTGTTCTCTCCAAGACAACTTGGGAAGATCGTTCTCCACAAGAACACAATCAACGACTTGGCATTCTTGAATTTGATAATCACCCATGAAGAAATAGTAGTTGCTGTAATAGAAGTAGAAGGATTTGAGGCAATAGACGGACAGGTAGTCAAATTGGTCTGACGATTGCTGCTGAATGTAGTTTAACTTAGCTTACCATAGACAGATTGCCGATAACTTCAGCTATTCTAAGAATTTATTCCTAATTTACATGTTGTGCAACACAAACCAACGGGAACATCAATCATGATTGTCTTTGTGGCTTTACTTATGAACTCTTCAGTGAAAATAGACCAAAAAAAACCAAACTTAGATCAAGAGATAAGGAAATGTACTGGGACTCTGACTGTTTCTTTTGATACTTTTACTAATTGCAGGATGCTGGTCAGATTTGTCTATAATAACATATATAACATATATATACAGCACTGTGCAAAAGTCTTAGGCATATGTCAAAGAAATCCATAAAGCGAAAAGATGCTTTCAGAACTAAAGAAATGAAAAGTTTCTGAATATCAAAAATTTACAATAAACAGCAGTCTACTGACACACTAATGCAGAAAACAAATAAACATCTAAGACTTCTAAGAAATGTATATAAAAAATCTAGGGTGCCTAAGACTTTTGCACAGTACTGTATGTGTGTGTAACATTGTGAACATATGACAATGGTAGAGGCCTATTTGTATTATCACAGACAGTGTTTCTAATCAATCCATTTACTGAACATTAAACTGAATCTCTGTACTCACCGCTCCACACTGGCAGGCAGAGGCAGAAGACTATCAACACACTCCAACCCATCATGACAGATACAGTATCTCAACACACACGTTTTTACAGAGCCTTCAACACACACAGCAACACACAAACTCACACACACCTTCACCCTGACAAGTAAAGGCTTCAGATAAAGCAAAATCGGTGAAACACACATTTATAGTGGTGAAGGTTCCCTCCGCTGTCATGGAAACTGTGTGGCATCACAGGAAATGATGAATGTTGTGTGCCGGTAAAGAGTTCTGCTGCCTGTGATCCTGCAGCCAAAAAAAAAAAAAACGTATTTTATTTTATTTAGCCTTTATTTAACCAAGTTCATCCCACAGAAATTAACATTATGTCTTTTTCAAGAGAGACCTGGCCAAGAAAGCAGCAGGATATTAAACAGAAAGATTGCAGACCAAAAACATACAACAATGTACAAAGTCAGAATACAGTTGAAGTCACAAGAAAAAACATGGAAAAACAATGTATGAAGTCAAAATCCAGTCAAAATCATTTAAAAGGCTGAACAAAGTCAAATCTTCTGTATAAGTGCTCCAAAAGATCTAATATCTAAGATCTAATATCAAAGCATCAGATGAAACCTTTTTTTTCCATCTCTCACTGTGGAAAATATGCAAATAGACACAAAGGTGAAACCTGCTGGGTTCAGAGGAATGACAGAAATAAGAAAATGTGATCTATGTTGACATTCATTCGTTAATGAATGAAAAAACATCCTAAAATTTGGGCATCAAAACTTTGGGAGGCGACACAGGACAGAAGATCAGCTTCAGGTTTCAGGCTGCTTTCCAAATGTAATCCCTCACAGATTACACTGCAAATAAAAATGTCCAATTTAATAAAGTCTTTCCTCCAATTCCTCTTGTTTGCGATGCACTTTCAAGAATTTTTCAGTCAATTCAAGGGCAGACAGACATGAGGAGATCTGCCTCATTTCGAGATTTTGTCACTTGAGTCGAGAAGATTCTTCAAACAGCAACAGAACATTGGAAGCAACAGAAATTATTTCAACCAACTGGCAGATTTTTTCACTTGTTCTAGGCAAAATAAAGGTTTTTTAGACTCTATACAAGACTGACAGACTTGTTGAGAGGGGAATCGTTCTGCAGTGTGAATATCTGTAAATTTTACTAACATCTTCCAATGGATTCCTTCAACTCAGTTAAACTGTCGATTGTCCAGTGACTTTTAGATCACTTTGACTCCAAAGTCCATAAAATATGAAGATCAACCATTTTTTTTAAACTGTTGTCAACTCTTATGAGCCATTATGTATACAAAGATTTAAAATGTTTGTCCATGAACGTGTCCAGAAATAAAACAAAAAAGCCCTTTTCTTTTTAAAATGTATTTCTGATTTATCCAAGATACCAATGACAGATTTTTTTTTTTTTACTCTTTTGCAAAAGAATCTTTAATTTCATCACAATTTATTTTTCTCAGGATGATGCCATTACCATTAGTTATTGCAGTTTCAGCATCGCATGTGTTCCTCTCAGACTCAGCCCTACTGCAGAATGTGTGTGAAAAGCTGATCTTTAGCAGTGGAAAATAGGCAATTCTGGTGAACGTGTCGACGGCGCTGCTTTCAGATGGAGTCACAGTGAAAGTGCTGATGTTATGGCATTTGGTGCCTTTCTGACGTCACTCTGTGTTTTGACAGGAAAGACTCAGTGGGGTTTAAGCCCCGTTCTCACCGCGCTGACTGAAGTTACAGGCAACCGGCGGGGGTAACGGTATCAGTGTCGGAAAACTGCCTGTCTGTTTTTGCTGGTGTCATTGTTTCAATATGGTTTTAGCACAGGTTCCAATACAGAAGGCAGAAGCTGTCGGTCTGTTCGGATCTGAGCGACTCGTCACGTAAAAGATGTTTTTATTGTCGACGTCATGGATTTCAACATAGTTTAACACAGAGTCCAGTAAAGACCCAAGACCACAAACTATAAGAGTTTGCTCTTGTCAAAAGTTTATCATTTCTGCTGCTGTTGTTGTTTTAACACAAAAACCCAGAAATCAAAAGCTGTTTTGTTTTTGTTCAATTCAATTTAATGAGCTTTACTGGCAGTAAATACATGTGTATATATCGCCAAAGCATACAACAACAAAACAACAAATACAACAAAATGTAAGACAAGATGAAGCATGAATGATACAACAGATCAGAGTGTTTTTACACTGAATGTTGGTGAGTAACTATGACAACGATCAGCTTTTACACTACTGCACATACAATCATTAATTATTCTAATACCTACACACAAATGTAAACAGTTTTGAACTAAAACCATCAGTCTGTACATACACATATCCATATAGACATAAACATATATACATACAAAGTAATATTAACTAAAGACAGTTGCAATACAATGTCTTTTTTGATTTAACTTATTTCTCTCCTGAAATCTATTAAAATATGTCTCTCTAATAGAGTTATATTCTGGACATTCAAACAGAAAGTGTGTCTCTGTCTCATTTAGATCACAGTTCTTACAGCCTCTGAGTTTTCAGCTGCCTTCCTCTTTCAGTCTCCAGACTGGCTGGACAGTCTGAAGCTAGAACGCATCTTTCTTTCTTTAAATGTTTTTTTTTTTTTTTTTTTTTTAAAGATAGTTGGCCAATTGATATTCCTGATTGAGTTGTGAATAACAGTTTGGATTCAAACTGTTTTGTGTTGGATGGGTTTTTAGGGGGTTTGTTCAGAGGTTGTAAGCTGAGGTATTTGCTGGGAGAGCTGACCAAGAGGATCCTGTCCTCTGAACCCTCCTGTTGTGTTCGTTTCATGTTCATTAATTCTGTGTTCCCGGTCCAAAATGACCGCCCCATTATAGCTGATTATAAATCCATAATAATACATATATTATCACCTAATGTTGTGTTAGATCTTTTTATCAATGTAAGTTCTTGTGAACATTACAAGTTTTGAACTTCTATTTGCTATTTATGGCCTGTAGGCCTCATTGACCTGAGCTCATACAACTCGTTTTTGAGTTTAAAAAAAAACATAATGTATGGATTATTTTGATTATAACAAATACTCAGATGAAAAATATTGTGTTATTTATCACAGACTACTTTGTGTCAAATTTTAACAAGGACATTTGTTTTGAAACCATTTCAAATTTTTATATAGTGGCACAAAATAATAATGTTCCCGGTCAAAACTGACCAGTATGACTTTATTAGTAAAGAAAGGACACAGGCCCAAAACTACTCATGAAAACTTTACTGCATCTTCACTGTCAGTTTCCTGGCCTCTCTCCTCCTCACCAGTGTCATGATCAAAGATAAGATCAAGAGCCTCACATACAGTATATTGTTTGGTCATTGTGCTGCCACAGAATGAATTATGAGCAAGGCCTCAACAAGCTTTATGTACCAGAGCTGTGAGAAAAGTTCTATATATTATTGAAACAATGTTGTGATTGTTTGTGTGTGTGTGTGTGTGTGTGTGTTTGTGTGTGTGTGTGTGTGTGTGTGTGTGTGTGTGTGTGTGTGTGTGTGTGTGTGTGTGCTCAAACACACATGCATGTGGGGGTCTGGGAGAGGAAGTGTGTCCATCTGATGAATGGGCATGTGCCTGAACTCAGTTTTATACACTAATTGTAGTATCACCCATTCATTTTTGAACCTGGAACACCACAGGTCTACGAAAGTTCATTAAAACACCCAAAATTTGATGAAAATTATCAAAATTTATTTTGGGTGTTCAGATGCCCAGTGTGGACAAATTCATGGAAACTTATGACAATCAGATTAAATGAAGTACATTTTTCAGAGAGAAAACTTGTAAATTGGTCCAATTCGACTGGAACACAACAGGAGGGTTAAAGCAGAGTTACTCATTAAGGCTTTATATTTAATGGATTTATGATCAGCCTGATTCAGCTGGACCCAGTACTTCATTGCTCTCTATCTATCTATTTATGTAGTTTGTTTGTTTTCTTTTTTTTACAGTTCTGGTTCATTCAATTAACATGGTTTAGTAAAGACTGAGTCAAAATCTAAAAGTCTGCTCTTGTCTGGAGTTGGTCTTTCCTGCTGGTGTCGTTGTTCTAAAATGGATTAAAGGGGCATTAAGTAAGATTTTACTCTCTCACAGCACAAACTGACCATAATATATCTGCAGGGGGTTGATAGTGAGGTTTTGATCACTACTAATGACTCATTGATTACTTGGCCAGTTGCTGCGATTTCTGGCTTTCAAAACTCACTTTCCAGCCGTACTCTGCTCTGGAAACACGAATAAGTTCTCAAGCCAAAAACGCAGACGACAAAGCAGTTTTGTTATTCCGGTATTCAGCACGGTGATATATTAGCTCTTCACGAGTCATTTCTGCTGGAGCTTGTTAGATGGCTTACTCCTCTCTGCTGTGAAAATGGGACTTTGTTATTTATGTCCATTACAGGCCACCGTACACAGAAACCTGTGGATGTTATTCCAATTCCTCGGTCACCAGTAGAGGTCGATGAAACTCTAAATTACTTAATGCCCCTTTAACATGAAGGACAGTAAAGACTGACAGTAGAGCTACAAGAGGACAGTCTTGTTATTTTGCCTAACATTCATCGTTTATGTGAAGTCGACAGCATGAAGACATTAGCTTCTCCTGCACAGAGGTAAAAACACGACGCCATGTTGGAAGAGTGATGACAAAAAGAAAGACTGTAGTGTAATCCTCTCTTCCTCCCTCATCGTTCCCCCCTTTTATTTTACACTTTAAACACCGACACTGGACTCCCTGAAAGTGAATCAAAGTGCTGTATTACCACACAAGTTCCAAAATGAAGGTCTTCACCAATTAAGATTTACGTTCAACTCAAAAACAGATTCAAATTTATTTTATCGAGATGATTAAGTAAAACTTGAACTCTGCTTTAGAAAGGAGAGTTTCCATATTGCTCGCTTCATTTGTAAAGCATCATGGGAAAAAGGCAGGATGTTTTGTTTCTGTTTCTGTTTTGTTTCTTTGTCTTTTTTGATGTTGAACATCCTGTAACTACCTGGTAGTGATATGTAAGTCTGTGTGGGCCGGGCACCTTGTGTGTATGACACTTCATAAACTAATCAATCAGTCAATCAATCAAATGTGATTTTGTTCAGAATCATAAGTGTGTATAGCATTGGTTCACAAAGAGTCCATATGCGACTTATGATTGCAGGTGTAAACAAACTGAACGCTAAACTTTCACACTAAATTATTTTTATTTTCCATTTTCAAGTTGAATAATTAAAGGAATAAGCCAAGAGACTTCAAATATTCATTATTTCACAAGAAAAAGGCATTTATCACAAACATTAAAAACTTTATAATAACTTTCTCAAAAATATTGTTTTTCACACTCTCTCAAACATCTCACGACCCCCTAAAAGCATCTTGCGACCCCCTGGTGTGTCCCGACCCCCAGGTTGAGAAACAACATGAAACAACAAAGCACATGCATTTTTTTCTGTATGGATATATATTTATCTATTTCTGTACATTCCTTGGCCAGCTGGAGTTTTTGATTCGGTGAACAGTTAGTAATGCACAAAGTCTACACATTCTGTTATCTGCATCTGTAAATTCAATACATTTAATAATATGAACTGCTTTTAAAATGCATATCTGCACCTCTGGACACTTTCTGTAGACACCATGTTGATCTGTGAAGGAGAATACAAGACATGTTTTGCACATCCTGTATACTCACATTTTCCTCATGTTCTCTTATTCTTCTCACTTGTAATGTATTTCATATATCTCATACCGCATATAATTCATATTTTAGGTAGATTCTGATATTGTAAATGCTTTTCATTCATTTTTTTTCTTTGTCTCAGTAAGTTGTACTGCTATTATGGACACTGTAATTGTTTTCTTTCATATTTTTCATTCATATATTTCTACTGAATATGTTCCAGTGTTGTAGTGTAGTATAATATAATTGCAGGGTATATGTTTTATGCCCTGTTTCCTGTATCCTATTATTTTGCTGCTGCAACGATCCAATTTCCCATTCAAGTTTAGTACAGACTGAAGTTTTCTGATACACACTGAAACATCTTCATTGCTTTCATATCTTTAATAATATTTCTTTAGATCAAAAATAAATACATGTAAGTGAACGATGCGCTTGCCCTCCAGACTTTGTCAGGTCTCGATGTGTCTTTGTTGTACAATACTTTCATCCTTGTGAGCAAAAAGACAAACTCTAACTGCCAACTTCTGTGAAACAACAGTTCCTCATTTTGCTGGGGACCCAGGACCCCTCAGCGGCCCCTATGGGGCCCCAGACCACATTTTGGGAACTTGTTGTCTTTAGACTTTGTAGGGTCTCCTGAACTCTCCAGGTTTGGTGTTGACGTATTCGCTTGATTCATCTTCTTCGTTCTTTAACTTCCTCTGAGGATTACAACAGAGATGAAACTTTAATAACATTCACAAACAACCTTCAAAAAACTAGACAGAAAATTTGGAAAACAGTTTTTTACAACTTGAGAATCCATCAGAACTCAAAGCACAGCTCTGTTTTTGTTCATTATTTATGACCATTACCAATATAAATGAATATTTTATAGACAAATGATTAAGCTCATGTTTGTCACATGTATTCAAAGTCAAAAGTTCAATCAATCTAATAAATTTGAAAGTAAATGAATGTCTTCAATCCAATTAATCAAAACATAAACAAAGTGCACCATACTGCAAACAAACCTTTCAGCAAACATGAAGGTTCAATGCTAAAGTGTTAGCATGGAGTTAGCACTGGAGCCAATGATCTACCAGGGACACATGGATGATTTTGGTGTCTCTGTTCTCGTATCTTAACAGCTAAATTGACCAATGGGACAATCTCAATGGGGACAGTCTGTCAGTTCATTCATTCAATCATCCATCCATCCATCTAGTCTCACCCATATATAGATGGCAACACAGGTGATTGACAGGCTGTAGACAAATAGGACGCCACATCCCACCCACAGCAACAGCTGTGGGACACATGGAGAACAGGCTGGACAGCTCTGATTGGCCAGGAGGACACCCTGCTTGATCGCTGGCTTTTCTATGAACCAATCAGAGAACAGAATTAAGTTTTTTATAGTGTAAGTGTTCGTGTAAGTGTCTGTGTGTATTTATCTGTGTGTGTGTGTGTGTGTGTGTGTGTGTGTGTGTGTGTGTTACCTCCCTCTGCTACCACAGTGGTGTGGCAGTCCTCTCTGTGGGGCGGGGGGTAAGTCAAGTCTCTCCTGCAGCTGTACACCCCTCTGCTGCTGGTCGGGACCTCGAAGTGACCGCTGCCGTTTTCTCTGTGGAACGGAACGCCGGCAGGAGGAGCCGCACTCTTCTTCTGCACACACAACAAAACATCAACTAAGTCATGTTAAAGTGCTAAACCTAGAGAAGCTGTTTTTTTTGTTTTTTTTGTATTCAGCCTCCATCTTTGTCCCTCGGCCTCACTGTGGTGTTTCTGCACCGCTCTTCCCACAGATCACCTGTCAATCAAACAGTGTGGGGGCGGAGCTTGGATTCTCTGTTGATGCAGTTTGAGTTTCTCTCTCTTCTTTGTCTGTTCAGCCACGGTGGCTGTCGCTGCTCATGCTAACTACCCAGTTCTTCTTCTTCTGTTGATTCCAAACAAACCGGAAACGATAAAACGCATCACTTCCTGGGTGGCAGGAAAGAGCGGCCAGAGAACAGGCAGAGGAGAAGATTTATGAACTGGAGATAGGCTGGATCACTGTTAGTTAGTTTGTGTAATATGTGTAATGTGTAATACACAAATTCGTTTGTGTAATATAAAATCATTTGTTTATAAATTATATATTGTATCATAGCTGATAAGAGATGGTAAAAAGGGTAAAAAGCTATGATACAATATATAATTTATGAACAAATGATTTTATATTACACAAACGAATGATAAAATAACATAAATTATAGCATTACTAATAATTAGTAAACATTATTAATGATCATTTCATTGTTTGTTAACAGTAAAATAACTATTAACTAAAGTTTAATTAACTATCAATTTACCATTTATTAATGATGGTTATTATAAAGTGTTACCGAGCCATCAGAAAGTAGCAAAACCGACATTTATTTATATTGCCAATTATGAAATCAAAATTTGAAAATACAAAAAACATGAAGATATTAGTGTCAAGTAAAGATTTGTTTTGCACAACTTGTAAATTATCTGCTGATTTGTGAGGAAAATTTTCATCATGTTTCTATCTTTGGTCCTCATAAGTATAGAAATACAAGACCACACACACACACACACACACACACACACACACACACACACACACACTGACCTACCAGGTCTACAGTGTAGATGAGGCTGAAGTTGAGGAAGAGGTAATACATGATCTCTGTGTCAGCGGTCATGTTGGAAGATGGACAGGAGATGGACACGTTCCTGAGGTCAGACACCGTGACGAAGGACGTAACTGACAGATAGACAGACAGACAGAGAGAGAGAGAGAGAGAGAGCGAGAGAGAGAGAGAGAGAGAGAGAGAGAGAGAGAGAGAGACAGACAGAGAGAGAGAGAGAGACAGACAGAGAGAGAGAGAGAGAGAGAGAGAGAGAGAGCGAGAGAGAGAGAGAGAGAGAGACAAACAGACAGACAGACAGACAGAGAGAGAGAGAGAGAGAGAGAGACAGACAGACAGACAGACAGACAGAGAGATTGATCAGTTATCAAGACAGAGAAAGGAAGCACAAAGAAGAGATTTTCGTAGCTGTGAGTAGTTGTTGAAGTTTCATGTTATAACGTGTTAGGAGCCACATTTACTAACTAACTTTAAATGTGATTCTCCCCGTTTGTCCAAATAAATTCTGCTGTCAGTTTGCTCACTGGTGGGGAATCTTCTCCACACAGGAAGAGACCGATCCAGACTGAAGAGGGAAATCCAGGAGAGAAAGCTGGACTACTAACCGACATTAGATCTTTGGTTTCCTTTGGTATAAAGCAGCACAGATTTGTTTACTGACCTCACCGCACAGGACTTCTGGGTAATGAAGTCCTCAATATTCAAACAGTTACCTCTTGCTGCCATTTGGAGTCGCCAATGTGCAAAGCTGTCGATAGTTTTGGACAGAGGCTGCCGATGATGTTATGTGTTGATATTCAATATCTTTAAATTTGACCATTTTCAAGCAAAACGAAAATTTTATAATTCCAAATATTCCGACTTTCAGTCAGATTTTGATTCTGGTCAGGGTGGAAAAGCCTCAGAATACTACTACTACTACTACTACTAGTACTACTACTATTACTATTACTACTACTACTACTATTACAACTGCTGCTACTACTGCTACTACTACTACTATTGCTACTACTACCATTACAACTACTACTACTACTACTATTACTACTACTACTACTACTACTACTACTATTACAAATACTACTACTACTACTACTACTACTATTACAACTATGATTACTACTATTACTATTACTACTACTACTACTATTAAACTACTACTATTACAACTACTGCTACTACTACTACTATTACTATTACTACGACTACTACTACTATTACAACTACTACTACTACTACTATTACTACTACTACTACTACTACTACTACTATTACAAATACTACTACTACTACTACTACTACTATTACAACTATGATTACTACTATTACTATTACTACTACTACTACTATTAAACTACTACTATTACAACTACTACTACTACTACTACGATTACTACTACTACTATTACAACTACTACTACTACTACTAGCCTACTACTACTATTACTATTACAACTACTACTACTTCTACTATTACAACTACTACTACTACTACTACTACTACGATTACTACTACTAGTATTACTACTACTATTACAACTACTACTATTACAACTACTGCTACTACTACTACTAGCCTGCTATTACTATTACTATTACTACTACTACTACTACTACTATTACAACTACTACTACTACTACTGCTACCACTACAACTACTACTAGTACTACTACTGCTACTACTACAAACCCAAAACCCAAAACTGAACCATGGCGCCCCCTGTTGAAACACTGTAGCCCCACAGCTGGTTTTTGTACAGTCAAGTAATTCTAGCAAGTTCAATACTTTATCGCCATGGCAACATAGTAGATTGGAATTTGCCTCAGTGCAGCTCAGGTTACAAACTATACAAAGAATAAGACAACAACATTACTACCATTGTATTGTTCTACTCATATACTATATATACTTTGTTTATTTTCTTTTTATGACCTCGTTTGCAGTTGATTTATTGCATTACAGTTTGATCTGTGTTGTGAAGCGCTGTGAGCTGCATTCACTTGCATGCGTGTTACACAAATAAAGTCTGACTGATTGATTGATACAAATCCATATAAAGCTCCAGCTCCCAGTTCATTTCATCCCACCAGGGTTCATGACACGAGTTTGAGTGGAAGTCCAACATGTAGAGACGATGAACAGTCATCCAAAGACATTACTGTACTGAAGTCCATCACACACGGGGTTACAGTAAAAATGAATAGATAAATAAATGCACTATTCAAAGAGCTGGTGCATTGTGGTGCGATGTCAAAGTCAGTCAGCTGGCTGCTGCTCTGCACTTAATGCTCTGGTACGTCTTTCAAAGTGGTTCACTGCACTGTGTGTGCGTTTGTGTGTGTGTGTGTGTGTGTGTGTGTGAGTGTGTGTTAGGGCTGGGCGATATGGACAAAATCAAATATCACAATATTTTTGACCAAATACCTCGATATCGATATTGCGACAATATTGTAGGGATGACTATTGGTGCTTTCACAAAATATTTACACAATGAGATTTTTGATAAATAATCATCAGTAATGTGGATATAATGACTAAGTGGGTAAAGGCAAATAATAGAACAGCTAGAACAGTCTGGTAAGTTCAGGAAATGACATCACTTTACTGTAATGCAGCCTTTAAAACCAGGGAAAGACACTTATGCCATATCATGATATTACGATATCCAAAATCTAAGCACTTGGTAATACGTGGCACCATACGTAACGCGAGTGGCCACTTGCAGAGCAGGGGGGCAGGGTCAGAGCAGGGGGGCGGGGTCAGATCAGGGGGGCGGGGTCAGAGCAGGGGGGCGGGGTCAGAGCAGGGGGGCGGGGTCTGAGGGGGAGCAGAATTTTTTAAACGGAATGCACTTGCCCTTAAGCAGGCCTAATAATTAATAATAAGAATAAGTAATACAAATTAGAACAATGAGTAATGATATATTGCAGATGAGCTCATTTCATAAATACGTCTAAATCCTCTAAATATTGTTTGTTTACTTGCATTTACATTTATCACCATTTATTCGTGCACCGGAATTGACGGACGATCACAATGCATCCTGGGAAATATGCGCTTGTGAAGTCTATGGCCCAATCCCAGCGTCCGCACTCACAGACTCACGGACTTGGACACGCGTTCCCGACAAGTCCGCGAGGGTTCAGGACGTCCCGCTGTGGAATCGGTAAGTGCGCGAGGCTCACTGGAGGACTTTATGAGTCCTTTATGCAGACTTTCAGCAAGTCTGCATTTCTGTAGACTTTGCTTGAGGGAATTACCCACAGTTCATAGCGTTTGTGAAAATGGAAAATTTCTGCCAATACACCTGATACAAAAGGAAAAAAAAAACATAATTAAGGAAAAATAACCACAAAAAAACAATTACGATCAAACTACATGCAAGATACAGTTAAAAGAGAAAACATTGCAACATTAAAACAGAATAAACAGAATAAACAGCTCATTTGAGAAAAAAGAAAGTTAAGTTTTCCTAAACGTTTAAGAAGGATGTTAGATGCTGCTAATATCAGCAGCATGTAATATAGCCTTTTGCTTTCTTATGTGCTTATTTGTGCTCATTAAGCTTTATTAAAAGTACCGTTTGCTTTCAGTGTACCTCCTACTGTTTCTTTTTCTTTTTTTTTTTACATATTTTACATATTGTAATGATGTAGTGCAGGTTAACCTCTAGTAGAATGAAGAGTATTTTCTACATCCATTAGCACAGTATAAACTTTGCATTGTTACAAAACATATACCTATGGCTATTTAACATTATTCATCAACATTTTTTTTCATTTTAGCTTAATAATGCTGTTTAGACAAAAGCGCAAACAAAGAGTAAATTACAAATTGATTAATTGACGAAAGATAGTAATGTCTGACGTCGTCAAGGCAACACGTGATGTCACAAAGTGCTGCCCCATTGCTCCTGGACCATTTCGAGCTTCATGACTTCTCGCACTCAGACACTACAGCTGCACACACAGGTGATGTCAATTAAGTCTGTGAGGGTTCAGGGTTCAGGGTTCAGGGCTCAGGGCTCAGGGTTTAGGGTTCAGGGTTCAGGGTTCAGGGCTCAGGGTTCAGGGTTCAGGGCTTAGGGCTGACGGCGGGTTCAGACCGTATCAATTCTGGTGCGAGCAGGAGCCTGGCTGAAAACCCCGTGGAAACCCCGGCAGGCTGTAGCTGCTGACATGGAGCTCCAACAGACACCAAAGCTTCATCTGTTCACTGCTGTCCTTGTAGAAACTCTGCTGACAGCTCACTGTACTTTTCCACATCAGGGATGAACTTTATATTTTCCATCTTCTTAATTTCCCCCTTTCTTCACAACCTCCCTCATATCAAAGCTGTCACGTTTATTTGTTTGCTTTTTCTCAGCAAGAGTCGTGACTTGTGATCAGGCAATAATTAGGAAAGCCTAGGGGACCTAGATATCTCTCTCTCTATCTCTATCTCTTTAAATAATGACATATAGGCCTAAATAAATTAAGTAGCCTATAAATAAACAAACCAAACATGTATTCTTGTTTACTTTTGTGGTAACTCAATAACTGGCGCTCCAGACCGCGAGCCGGCCGCTCCCTCGGCCCTCGAAGGGTCGATCTCAGAAAGTTCACCTGAGTTGTCAGAAGGAACGACACTTAAGAGGGAGGAGGGGATTCCCCCCGGGGGGAAGTCAACCAGGGCCGGCTGAAACGACGAATGAAACGCACCGCAGGCGAGGGCGCAGCGGACACGGGGCCCGCGCGGGACGCGTCCCACGAAGTTCCCGTATCTGTCCCCTCTGTCCCACGCACTTTATTCCAAAATTCTGTGCTAATTTTGTGACAACACGGTGGCGGTAGGCACATTCCCAGGGCGTTCTCCTACTCAGAATCATCTCTCACACCAGGAGACACTAGGAGACACCAGGAGACACTAGGAGACACCAGGAGACACCAGGAGACAGTAGGAGACACCAGGAGACACCAAGAGACAGTCGGAGACACGAGGAGACAGTAGGAGACACCAGGAGACACTAGGAGACACCAAGAGACACTAGGAGACACCAGGAGACAGTAGGAGGCACCAGGAGGCAACAGGAGACAGTAGGAAACACCAGGAGACACTAGGAGACAGTAGGAGACACCAGGAGACACTAGGAGACAGTAGGAGACACCAGGAGACACTAGGAAACACCAAGAGACAGTAGGAGACACCAGGAGACACCAGGAGACAGTAGGAGACACCAGGAGACACTAGGAGATACCAGGAGACAGTAGGAGACACTAGGAGACACCAGGAGACACCAGGAGACACCAGGAGACAGTAGAAGCTGCAGCCGGTCTTTAGTCTGGTTCAGGACTTGTCAGGACGGAGCAGCTCTGATGGTTTTTAGCTGAGTCAGACTCAGTCAGTCATTCTCTGCTCTGTCATTACATGATTAACTCAATTACTCTCTCTCTCTCTCTCTCTCTCTCTCTCTCATAGAATTCTTGAGGGAAACAATACTCTGCTGCCGTTTCTAATATCATTCGGTCATTTTCAATAATAAGTGCGCTTACAGTATTTCTATAATAACTCAGTCCTATAGTCCTATAGTAACTGCTTTAGGCCCGGATCTACTAAAGGTTTGCGCCACCGTAAATCACATTGCGGGTGCTAAACCTTGCTTTCTGATCTACTAAGACTAAGTGGTCTAATTGCATATGCATTTGTGGGTGTACCAAGGCTGAGGCGCAAAATAAAGGGAGGGATTTATGGAAATCGGTAGTGGATGTGATTTATCAAGAGGCGGTGGCCGTTAATGTGCGGGTAATATTCTGAGAAAGAATTTATGAGATTAAAGTCAGAAATGAACAAGAAAAAAACCGTATTATAACTTGCAGAGAAACCTCGTTACCTCACTTTGCAGGTGGAACAGTCATCTCTGTCATCGGCACACTTATCTACATAGTGAAATAAATTAAGTTGGCAGGTTATGATTCAGAAATTCTTTGTTGTTTTTTTTTTGCAAATGTCTGACCTTAATCTGAGAAATTATGGGGAATATTACACCCCTCCCCCTCCCCTCCCCTCCCCCCCTCCCCCTCCCCTCCCCCTCCTCCAGCTGCGGTAAAAAAAAAACCCAAAAAAAAAACAAACATGTGACCTACATTGGCCCTGACACGCCGTCGTAGACTTTACTGCAGCGAAACACTGAGCCGTGTGTCGGTGAGCGAAGGGTTAGGAAGGTGATAAAGCTGTAACTTCACATATTTCATTTCTTCACATTCCCATATTCTTCTCATTTGCAAGTTTCTAGTCAGTTTTCACTCATTACACACTGCATATATTTAAAAAAAAAGAATTTAATTTTTCCTTTGGTCTCAGTTCATTCTGCAGATCTGTTCCACAGTTATTCAGCACCACACTCACCGCTGTAATTCATATACTTTTCATACCTTCATGCACACTTTTCCACGTAGTATTTTCTTGACACATTGGAACTGTCAGCTGTCTTTGGTTAATACATCCACCATCTGCTCTATTCTCACTCTTATTCTGTTGTCTGTCTATCCTGTCACTGTTTTGCAGCTGCAGAAACCCGGTTTCCGCACAGGGATCAGTAAAGTTTCACCTGATCAGATCTCTTACTGTAAAGGGTTTAAACAAAAATAAAGGAAATTAAATGAAACATTCAGCATGATGCTAATACAGCATTTGAATAGAAGTTACTATTTTGTTATCATGGGATTGAAGGAAAGCTGAAATGATAACTTGTTTAATAAATGTTTGTCATTTTAAACTGATGTTGTTGTGTTTTTTGTATGAAGTTGGAGTGACTGCTCCATCCACACCGCTGACCTCTGATTCGCTCCTATCTTGGGTGTAACTGATCCAACGGGTCTTTACCAAGGAAGGAAGTAACTAATTACATTTACTGTATTTACTGTAATTAAGTAGCTTTTTTTGTGTACTTCTCCTGCAGTTTAAATCCCATCCATCACAGAGCAGATTGTGTGTCTCTGCATCAGCGACAGAAACTGGATCAACTGTAAACTGACAAACTGTGGATCCATTCACAGTGAGAAGAGGAATCTGACTTTACTTTGTTTCTGCACTTTATTTTCTCGTTTCTAATGTTTCCAGTGAAAAGAATCCAGTGTGAACTCTGACCTCTCTCCTGTTAGAACCACATGGAAAAGATCACAGCTGACAACGTTCTCTGTTCTAAAGAGGAACTCAGGAACTTTTACTCTGAGGACATTTGAAATCAGACACTTTTTTACTTTTACTGAAGGAGATTTTTACATCAGAACTTTTACTTCTGCTTCAGTGAAATTTCACCAAGCACTTCTATTGGAGTCGGAGGTCTTAGTACTCTTGCCATCCGTGGTCTTTACTTTATTCAAGGTTTGGTCTTTAGTTCACTAGACATTTGGTCGTGATGCTCTGTTTTGATGTGAACTCCTGAAAAGCCAGTTCACTACACACTGGACTAAGTTTATATGACATGTCGTCGTCATGGAAACAATATTTCCTTCATACGTCAGTACGCGGCTCGAGGCGGTGTGTCGGTCGGGACGTATTCCCACTGTGACGTCGTGATGAGAAAAGGTAGAAAAGTTTTAATGCCTCAGGTGGAAGTTTTCCCGCCTGGAAAGCAGCATCGTGATGCGTTCACTGACCTCACCCGACCAGCATCACCGCCGCATACAGGGAGTACAACTTTAGAGAAGTAACACAGTCTCCAGTGTGTCACTAATGGCGTTTTTTTGGCAGGAATAACACAGAGTCAGCTGGATTGACGTGAACCGAGCGGAGCAGAAAAATATCACAGTGAACAGCTCGTCTTCCCGTTTATTTAGCGATGGTTAGGATTTTTTTTTTTTTTTTTTACCAAAACACATTTTTTTTCTGACGCCAGTTTCCTTCAGCCAGCTGACCGCAGCTCCAAAGCGACACAAAGACGCGTAATATGAAACTTCCTGCAGTAATACTGAAAGTTGTGATATTAATGAAGCGTCTCCAGCCTGCAGCCTGCGCTCTGCACTGACCGCATGCACAGCACAGCGGGCCGCCGCCTCAGTGGAACTTTACCCAAAAAAAAAAACAAAAAAAAAAAACCTTCTGCTTCTTACCTGGGCATCTGAGCAGGTCCGACACCCGCTCGTTCCCCAGACAGAGCATCGCCATCCACAGGATCCCCGCTGTCCTCCAGACGGCCATCTTGTCTCCCCTGTTGATTATCAGTATTGATTATTACAGAAAAAAAAAAAAATTCACCGGTCCTCGCTAGCTCGGTGCGAAGGGATCCTCACTGTCCTCACGATGCGATTGGAGCTTGGAGGTTTTTTTTAAAGGAGACGTTGGCCCAAACCCATCGGTCCCATCGCTCGACGAGACAGACAGACAGAAATATAAAGCGGCTGAAACAGAGAAATGTGTGATTCTGCGATAGAGTGTGGGATCTGATGAGCAGAGGGAACGCTTCCTGTGTGACACTTTGCAACCATGCACCAGCATACCCACCCCCACACACACACACACACACACACACACACACACCCCCACACACACACACAATGCAAACATAAGAAAACACTCACACCTCCTTATGTACTTGTACTTGCTGTACTGTGTATTTACTTCTATGTCTCACACACACACACACACACACACACACACACACACACACACACTAAAACACGTACACATGCACATGTAAGCATGCAAACACATGAAAAATACTCATACACAGTATATATATACACATGTATATGTATGTATATGTATATACAGTACTGTGCAAAAGTCTTAGGCACCCTAGAGTTTTTATATAGATTTCTTAGAAGTCTTAGATATTTATTTGTTTTCTGCATTAGTGTGTCAGTAGACTGCTGTTTATTGTAATTTTTTGATATTCAGAAACTTTTCATTTCATTAGTTTTGAAAGCATCTTCGCTTTATGGATATCTTTGACTTTTGCACAGTACTGTATATATACAGTATATGTGTGTGTCTATATATATACATATACATATATACACATATATATGTATGTATATATACACATGCATGTACATATGCACACACACAAACACACACATACACACACAAGCATGCAAATACATTAGAAAATCACACATATGCAGACACCAATATTTGTCACCTCCCTCTGTCACTGTCTCAGGCAAACTCTTTTGCACACATGCGCGCGCACACACACACACACACACACACACACACACACACACACAATTAAAACCACAAAAACATCTCCCCCACTCAGGTGTGAGAGCATGATCTCAGTGTTTCCAACAGCAACAGGATGAAGTTGAGGTGGAGCTCCACTGCCCCCCCCCCCCCCCCCCCCCCTTACATAAGGAGGTGTGAAAAGTTCAGGCCCACAGTGTGTGTTCAATTCACTTTAATTCAATGCGGTTATCGGTTAAATAATTCCATAATTCCACTAACGTTACTTATATACCACAAGGTAATATCGTTACCTACCGTTACAGTCTGTAGTGCAGCAGAAGAAAAGTTATCCTGTCTAAATTGTGGTATGTGAACTTTCATTTCTGTTTTCTCTCCAGGAGGCTCTGAGGGGGAAAGGCCTGTTGCTTACACATATTTTCTGAAACTAAGGCTCATTTTCTCAAAACTCTAAACACAAAGACACTAACGCACGATGCTAAACTCTACAAATCTCTTGCAAGAGGAAACACTGCATTCAGAACTCTGTTATCTCTGTGGGCAAAATGTCACACAACCACAATATGAACACTACACCCTACACAACTACACACTGTGCTCAAGAGAAAACACTACTATGAATATTACATCAGTAGGCTTATGCCTTTTCAGAGTTACACTTACTGTATGCACAGCAGCCTGTTGTAAAAGACTGTTACAGTAATGAATATATACACAATATTTAACACCCAAATTCTTTATTTCAATCAGAAATTCTTCATTTTAGCACTTGGATATGTGTTGGATGTGTGAAGTGTTCTAAATACAAAACACAATGCAGTAGGAGAGAAACAAAAAAAACAAAAGGCTGCATCCGTCCTGTCTGTCTGACCACAGCAGCTCATCTACATCACAGGCCGTGTGATCCAGGCCAGTTCTGCAGAAGATCCAAAACATGATGTGATTGGTTACAGATTTTCTCAATTGTTTAAACGCGTTTCCTGAAACTATAGCTCAGTTTCTCAAAACTCTACACACAACGCACAGTGACAGTTAACCTTTTGCCAAAACTACACAAATGTCTTGCAAAACGCATTCGTGCATTCAAACCATGTTCTCTCTTCTCAAAACTGACTTTTTCCATCAAAATGCTTCACACAGGCCTCATATGAATAGGTCTTATTGATTTCACACTGGCGCGATAAATTTAAAAACACAACCATCAAAATGCTGTATATATGTATTGGCCTCATGAGGTCATGTTACATATTCAAGTGTAGCCTATACTGTAAAATTGTTTCTTTTTTCTCCTTTTTTGAAGTTTTAGTTTTCATTTCTTTTTGGGGGGTCCCAAAATAGGCTGCAATTTTACAGTAAATATAAAGACTGTTGCCATTATAAATTATAAACCATAGACACAGACCCTGTAATCTCCCTGTAACATACAGGAATCTAAACAATTTATTACTGGTTCAGACTCCAATTATCAGTCCACAAAGCCATGCACCTCGAACAATAAAAATGGCTTTATTTCAGTTTTTCTCGATCACTTACACACTATAACTGGGTCTATAAACTAAACATCCCAAACCATGATGCCATCTACCAAAAGAAACCCATTTCCCAAAACTATAAACACTATTCCCCTGTTTTCACACATGATTCACATTTGTTGAACTTTTTGTGAAAAACTCTACACACAAATCCCTTCATATATCACTGGCTGCACCATGTGCTCATTTAGAAAACTCTGGCATTCAATATCATTAACTCAAGTCATCACAGCTTGAACCCAATTAACACACAATTCCCCAGGTGCAAACACTAAGAGTCAAAATTGTTGTTGTTGTAGATAGATAGATAGATAGATAGATAGATAGATAGATAGATAGATAGATAGATAGATAGATAGATAGATAAAAGGGCCATGGGTCAGTTCACTTGTTTTGGAACAATGGATCCACAAAGACCTGAAGGTAGAGGAAGAGGACACAGGAGAGGAGGTGGAAGAGGAAGAGGAAGAGGAAGAGGAAGGGCAAGGAGACAAATAGTTTCTGATGAGATTCGTGCACTAGAGTTGCACGAATCTCGAATCTGGAATCGGGATGCTGAGGCAGAATAAATGTGATTTCTTTCTTTATGTACAAACCTTTTTTTTTCATTGGTTTATATTGGTAAATACATGGAAATTATTTTATTGTATTCTACGTTCTTTACTGTATCAGTTGCATATTTTTACAGTACATTTATTTTTCCTCTCAATTTCAGTTTATTTTACTACACTACATTGAGGAATTAAACATTTTGAAAATGTATACATGTGTTGTGTCTTTATATTGTGTTCATCATGTAAAGAGGTTGTTCTGGGGGAAACCATAAGGGCCATTATTCATTGCAGTAACAGGTTTTTACAGCAGTGTTCTGAATTGATCTCACCAGTGTGTCATGGCTATTTTGTAGTGTGTGTGTATCTGATGGTTTTTGTGTGATGTCTGAAGGCAAAGTTTGGTTTAGATGTAAGATCACATGGTTTTGAGTGGAGAGTTTGGTTTTGACATGGAAGTTTGAAGTTTGTGAAGATGAGTGTGCAGTTATGCATTTGTGTTTAGAGTTTTGGGAAATGGAGAATAATTTCAAGAAATGTGTCTTAGCAATCAAGAAAAACTGTAAACGTCAGATCGCTAACGAATAAGTCATTTTTAGTTCATGATCTTATAAGTACCCAAAACCTAGACTTCACCCTACTGACCGAAACCTGGCTGGATAGAAATGGCACAGTCGCACTCATTGAGACTGCACCTCTGAACTTCAAATTCATCCATACACTTGATCTGATAAGAGATGCGGTGGATTAGCTGCTGACTTCTCTGATATCTATAGCTGCAAGGAAATCCCCCTCGGGGGATTCACGTCTTGAATATCTTGCTGTATCTATACACTGTAATGCTATCGGCCACCAAAATCTAAATGTGACTTTCTTGATAAATTTTCTGAGCTACTGTCCAAGGTCTCGACTGACTACGATTGTTTAATCATTTCAAGTGATTTTAATATTCATGTTGACAATCAAACAGACCCCGATGCTACAAACTTTATTAGCCTACTGGAGGACTTTGACCTCACTCCACAATAAGGGGCATACTCTGGACTTTTCATATCAAAAGGTCATATCAAAAGGTCATAATATTACCGTACCCTGTGTCATGGATGTTGCTATCTCAGATCACTGTTGCATATTTTTTGATGTGTCTGCTTTTCCTGTACAACAGAAGAGTACTCGAACAATCAAAAAACGTACCACTGACAATAATACAATTGAAACCTTTAAGAAAACTGTAAATGAGTTATCGTTGTTCATGGCACCACCAACTGAGGATCTTGTGAACAACTTCAGTGTCATTGACAACATTGCACCTGTTAAAACTAAAAACATAAAAAAACAAAAAGCCCCCTGGAGAAATGGAGTGGTTGTTAGGCAGTTTAAGAGGCAGAACGACAGTGGAGAAAGACAAAACTTCAGGTTCACTATGAAATCTACAAGGAAAGACTGAATGACTGCAACAAAGAAATTACACAGGCCAGACAGTCCTTCTCTAAAATCATTAATGAAAATATCAACAATAGTAAAGTGCTCTTCTCTACTGTTGATCGACTTATTAATCCACCATCTCCAACCCCATCAGAGATGCTGTCCACTGAAAAATGTGAGCAATTCGCCATATTCTTTAATAACAAAATTATTGCCATCAGACAGAACATTAGTGCCTCAAGATCTATAATTATACAACAGATAGTTCCGACCAAGCAATCTGATTGGTCAACTAGACATTTAGAACGTGATCAAATCAGCATGACAGCACACCTAGCCGTGCTCATCACTAAAAATATTACTCCGCCATATATTATTATACAATATATTTAAATATAACTGTGTTCAGCCTTGATGTTACCAGACGCTCTGCATCCTCCATCAGCTGTGCCGGTGAGTCGGTGACACGGCGCTACTAGCTTAAAAATACATGTGAAGTTCGCGGACATAGTAGCTAAATCTGTCCATGGATATATTATTTTTTTCAGCAGATATCTTAGTTACAACAAGATCGAGCTAGCAAGGCAGTTTTGTGTTTATATGTGTGGTTTTTATTCAGTTTGGGAAATCCCGCAATCTCTAGAAAGCATTAGCTCCAGTTGGCTGCTGACTCAACAGGGACTAGAAATCGTCTCTGTTGCAGGTCGTTACTAAGGCTCCGCCTACTTGCTGGAGTAGTAAACTAGGTTCCATTACATAGGAGTCTACTGATGTGACTGATTGTTATCCAGTTATTAGTCAGACCCCATGTATTTCCAGGGAAACGGAGATAACATGCTGACCGCATCACTGTCGTGCCAATAATGACGGTAAAGCTCACCCTCTCGTGTAATATTGCTTAAATGAACCGACCCTCCAGTTCTCCAGGAATGTTACTTGTGCCATGTCTCACTTTGACCCTCTCGACCTAAAAAAAACTAGACAATATTGTTGGGCAGCTCAGCTCCTCCACCTGCTGCTTGGATCCTCTCCCTACCACATTTTTTAAAACTGTTTTTAACCGCTTAGCACCTGAGGTATTAGACATTATTAACTGCTCTCTTCAGTCAGGTATATTTCCTGCAGCACTTAAAACAGCTGTCATTAAACCACTTCTGAAGAAGCGCAACCTTGACGCTTAGTTTAGTTTATTCTCAGCTTAGTAACTATCTAACATGAAACAGCCGTCTAGACACTAATCAATCAGGTTTTCGATCTCACCATAGCACAGAAACAGCACTTATCAAAGTTGTGAACGATCTGCACAGACTCCAATAAACTATCTGTTCTGGTGCTCCTGGATCTCGGTGCCGCTTTCAACACTGTTGACCATGATAGTTTACTACAGAGGTTAGAAAAATGGGTCGGCCTATCCAGCCCGGTTCTAAACTGGTTCAGAACCTACCTACAGGACAGGCAGGTCTTTGTGTCCATTGTGGTTTTACCAGTTTGTGAATCTGTTGCCTTTTAGATGAAGATTTCTATTTTTCAATATGCAATGACACATTACTGTAACACTGGCCAACCATCACTGAGCAGCAAAGACCTACTGATATGTATTACTGAATTGTTAAACATCAGCATTATTTAATTACGATAAGTTAACACAGTTAGAAAACGCAGAAGAATGATTGCTTTGATCATAGTTTCACAGATAGTCATGGGATTCTGGACAAAATCTAACAATAAAAATATTCTCAGATTTGGGTCTGAGAGACAAAATCTCATCAGATGGGGGTCTGTGGCACTAATGTGGACTAGATTAGGGTCCTGGATATGGATATAAAAAAGGTTGAGGATCACAGGTGTAGACAGCAGGCTACTTGCCTGTTCTCATGTCTGAACGTCCAGGTGATGGAAGCAGCAGTGAAGCGGCTCGGGTTGGGCTGGACTCTCTCACCCTCATGCTCCCTCATGCTCAGTCCAAGGTGGACCACATGGTGAATCAAAGAGGACCGGATCATGTGAGACAACCGGTCTCCTTGTTCTTCTTGGTCCTCATCCTCCTCTTCCTCTAGCTCTCACTGCAAGATCCTTCCATTGGCATCAGCTAGTTTATATGTGTGAGGAGTGGATGCGCCCAATTGGTAAATGGAGTTTAGCATTTTGAATGGCAGTGCTTCCAAATGAGCACAAGCGGTTTTAGTTTTTTTGTAAGTTGTGCCTAATATAGAGAACTGAGCTTAGAATTATAAGGTTCTATCTGCCTTCAGGATAGTTCTGAGATATTGAGCTTCAAAGTTTTCAGCATCCATTGAGTTAAATGGAGATGGGTCCTTTTGTTTTAGAAATTACAGACTCAAAAATTCAAAAAATAACACCACACATATGTCAACAGGCACTCATAGAATCATGCGACTAACTCAGTTTTGACAAAAAGGTCAGATAGAACCTTATAATACCAAGGTCACGAGAAATGAGTGAAAAGCAGAAAATGTGCTTGTATTTTGGCAGACTTGGTTTAGGGATTTGATGAACACGTGTTTCAGGTTTTAGTGATTGTGTCTCAAGTTCCAGTTTTTGTGTGTAAACAGAGAAAAACTGTAAAAGTAGTGATCAGAGGGAGGGAGTTCAGTAGTTTTCCCTGAGGTGAGGCTGCAGCAGGAGTCTGGGTGAAGAAGCTCTGAGGTTTACAGCGCAGACGAAATGTTTTTCCGTTCATCAGAAGTCGGTGGGTTGGATGTTTTTAATTCCTTTTTCCATCCATCATCTATTTACATACTGTAGTAACACACAGGGGGTCTCCCTCCCTGACTGCCTGCCTGTCTGTCTGCCTGTCTGTCTGTCTGTCTGTCTGTCTGCATCTCATGACTCTCTGAAACCGTTTTTTTTTTTTTCTTTGCACTAAAACCTCAAGGGAATTTAAACTGTGCTTGAGGTTTTCAATTTTAATAAGGTTTTAAATTTAAATGGTTAAATTGATTTAAATTCTTTAATTTAAATTAAGCTTTACAATGAAAGGGTTAACATCCCAGAGTTGTGGTGAAAATGAGTATTGTCCCCACCTACTCACTGCAGTGCACACATGCACACACACGCGCACGCACACACACACACACACACACACACACACACACACACACACACAGTGCTTTGTGTTAGTCAGATTGCGGTTCAGAGTCACCAACTCATTTACTTCCTCTTCCTTCCTCTCTGCTGCCTGACTGGTTGCACTGCTGTAGGGTAACCTCAACACACACACACACACACACACACACACACACACACACACACACACACTCTACAGGCAACTCTGCCTGGAAACACAATCTGAAACCTTGCCCTACATCTCTTTCACTGTTAACTGTGTGTTTACATTTGGTCTGAATATGAGCCATATTTTTAAAGCAGCATGCAGAATAATCAATAAAGTGATTTTCAAAATGCCTCTTCACTCTCAGCAGCTGCTGCAGATCCACCTGGAAACCTTCAGGGAAAAAAAAGAGTAAAAAGAGAAAAAAGAAAAAAGAGAGAAAAGGAGTTGAGCTCTGACTCTTACTGACAGAACAGAGCAACTTCTGATGAAGGTGGAAATTTCAATTATCTGAATCCCAACACCAGCTGTTCTGTATCAACCGAGTGACATCATGTAGATATACTTTTTTTTAAATAAATATATCTGAACTGTTGAATAAACTAAACTAAAAAGTGCTTTCTTATTTTGTATGGAAACACTTTTTGTTCTTAGTTTCTCTAAAATGGAAATGCAAACTATCTTGCTAAACAAAGAAACTACTTTTGTCCCGTTTGATATTTCGGTACGGAAGTTACGGAAGTCCAAACGGCTCGTTTAGAGGCTCGCTTTTCTAATGTGGATTGTGTGGATTTAGTTGCCGACCGTGCGTTTTGATACTGTCACCATGTTTAGATAGACCTTCCAACTCGTCATTATTTAGATTCTTCTGCTGGTAATGTGCTTAGCTCGACAATATTTATCGGATCCCAATCAACGCAAGTAAGCACAGTGGTTTTAAAGTGTAACACAAAAGTAATGTAACAAGTACAGTTACTAATTAGTTTTCTCGGGGAGTAATAAGTTTAGGATTACTAAAGATTTAGTAATCCATTACTTTTAAGGAAAGTAACGAGTAATGAGTAATGTATTACTTATTTCTGTAACGCTTTATTTTCTGGGTCCGCAATTTCCTAAGAATTTAGAAGAACACACACACACACACACACACACACACACACACACACACACACATACACACACACACACACACACACACACACACACACACACACACACACACACAGAAGAACTGTTAATTTCTGAGGATGTTTCCAGGAAAGAACCATGAAATTCTGTTCTAATTACAGGGAAAATAGAGAACGAGTTGTGAATGAACTAAAATTAATTAAGAATTCAACAGATAACTAGGCTATATTATATAATTATATGAATAATGACTTCTGATAATTGACCTCAGCCTATTATTTTTCCAATAAATAGTTTATAGTTTTGCAGTTCTTTCCAGGAAACTCTTTTAGAAATGTTCAGTATCTTTTCGCCTCCCGACTGCTGACAGTTTCTATAGAGCTGCTACATCAGTTCATGGTTCATTCCAGGAAACTTCCTAAGGAATTAACAGTTCCTTTCTAGGAAATTATTAGGAAATTGTGGACCTGAAAATAAAGCCTTACCCTGTTTTCCAGTAACGACCCCAACGCTGCTTAGGACCAGTTTTGTTTACAATTTATATTGATGATATTGTTTCAGCACTGAATACCTGCAGTTTTCATTTACAGTATGCTGATGACACTGTTCTCTATCTCTGCGATATTTCTGCACAATCTGCAACTTTCCTTTAATGCTCTTCACTTACAAGAATTTTATTTAATGACGCCACGTAGCGTCTTGTCAGTGAAGTCAGAGTGCGGGAGTCTACAGATTTCTACTTTGTCCTCCTTGTGTGACGCACCTGGTGCAAAGATGTCCTTTTTAGTAAACTGACGCCTTTAACGCTCTTCAAAAAAGCAACTAATTAATCTGAAGTTAGTATTAAATTCTGTTAAGATAAAATGGATGCTGTTCTCCAAAGCGAGGAATATTGATTATAGCAGTCTGGAGATTTTACTCATAAAGTGACATATATAGATATATCTTATATAGAGACTCCCTCATTTTAAATATTTTAGATCGATGAAAAAACATTAGAGGAATGAGATTTTGATAAAAAAATAAAAGAAAATATTTTTTTCGTTATTGTTTTTGGCATATATTATCAGACAGCTGTATGTTATGATAGTTTGAATGAGATAAAAAAAAAAGAAGTAATTTTTCATTTCAGTGTGACTTTAAAAGCAACAACAGCCAAATTGTATTTTAAAGTCAAGTCCTGGCATTGCCCTGCAGTTCATTCCAAGTGTGTGGAAATGAAATCTTTCTTAAATCAGTAGTCACATCTGGAAGATGAAGTACGGGCGAGTCCTGTGAACAGGAATGATAATATAACATGGTGGTTTATTGAGCAGGGCTTAATCAGGCTAAATCAGGCTAGCTAAGTCAGGATCATCTTTTAAATCACTCCTAAAAATACTTTTACCCGAAAGCTTACTTTTAATCCTGGTCTGATTTTAGCCAAGTTTGCCCGTTCAGTATTGCACTTTTTTAAAATTTCCTGTAAGATTTTGTGTTATTTACTGTCATTGTCCTTTATTTTATTTACTGTCATTTGTTTGTCTTTTTTTTTTTTATCTCTTTGCTATGATTATTTTATCTGTACCTTCAGTTTAATTTTAATGTTTTCTTCCCTGCACTTGTTCCTTGTTGTGAAGCACTTAGTAACTTTGGCTTTGAAAAGTTCTCTATAAATAAAGTTTATTATTATTATTATTATTATTATTATTATTATTATTATCATTATTATTAATGAATAAATACCAGAGGGGGTCAGCTGACTTTTTCATTTTGTTTCTATATACAGAAAGCCAAGTTTTGCATTTTTACAAGAACATCAGTGTAAATCATTTTTCCTCACACACAAACACACATACACACATACTCACACACACACACACACACTCACACTCACACGCACACACATACACACGCACACACACACACACACACACACACACACACACACACACACACACACACACACACAGAGCACTGGTACCTACACTGACAGATTCAGACCACTAGAGGTCAGACTTTGATATGAAAAGCTGCTTTAAAAACAAGTTGCTGACTGCAGCCTCTTACTGTGTGTGTGTGTGTGTGTGTGTGTGTGTATGTGTGTGTGTATGTGTGTGTGTGTGTGTGTGTGTGTGTGTGTGTGTGTAATAAAGAGAGAGACTATCTCAATTTTAATGTAGGCTAATCTAATAGACATGACTGAACAGAGCAGCAAAGCATATGACAGAATAGAATTGAATATAATTTAATAAAATAGAATAGAGCAAAGCAGAATAGAATAGAATATACCAACGCAGAGCAGAATAGAATAGAATAGAGCAAAGCAGAATAGAACAGAATAGAATAGAGTAGAATAGAATAGAATAAAATAGAACAGAGGAAAGCAGAATATAATAGAATATAGCAACACAGAGCAGAATAGAATAGAATATAGCAAAGCAGCATATAATAGAATAGAATAAAATAGAATAGAATATAGCAACGCAGAGCAGAATAGAATAAAATAGAATATAGCAAAGCAGAATAGAACAGAATAGAATAGAATAGAATATAGCAACGCAGAGCAGAATAAAATAGATAGAGCAAAGCAGCATAGCATAGAAGAGAATAGAATAGAATATAGCAACGCAGAATAGAATAGAGTAGAATAGAATAGAATAGAATAGAATAGAATAGAATAGAATAGAATAGAATAGAATAACTTCATCAGGTTTGATTGGTCGAGGCTGATTTCTGGGTTGGGCAGGACAGGAAACCAGGCATCGGGAGCGCGCAGGGCATGGATACGCGCTCCCGGTGATTTTTTTTTTGGGTCCGGTGTGGCGCTGGAGATGCATCAAGCTGGACACTCTAACACGGGATGTGAGGCTATTTCACCTTCACAATAAAAGCCCAAACGTCGTGTTCCTCAACGTGTTCCTCAATAAGGGCTTTTGTTTTGAAAATTGTTTGGTCATCAATAAAGATGTTTCTTTTGAAAGGTGTGTGTTTGTGAATAAGGAGTTTATTTTGAAAATTCTGTGCTTTTTTTCTTTTTCAAACAAGCAATACGTGCAAATGAAGGGTATGAATGGCAATGTAAACACTAGAACACAAATGATGAAATGAAAAGGAATGAAAAAGTATGGATTACAGCATTATGAGGGTCAGCAAAATAGCAGCAGTAGAACTTAGTGAGGCAATGGAAAAAAAACCGAATTAAAAGTATGGATGATATTAGAATATACCAAAATAAATAAATAAATAAATGAAATACGCTCTGCGTGGAATAAGTGAAAATAGGGTTTGCAAATGTTATGTTTGTCAATGACGGTTTTATTTTGAAAATGTTATGTTTGTCAATAAAGGCTTTATGTTTACATTTTCATGTTCATCAATAAGGGATCTCTTTTGAAAACATTGTCAATACGGTTTAATAAAAAAATAAAATAAATTATGTTCGTCAATGCAGGTTTTATTTTGAAACTCTTAACCGGAAGTCCCCCCGTGTGATTGCGTCTAACTCGACGCGGGTCTGAGCGGCGTTGGGATTCAGTGTGGCAGGGAAATCAGGGAAATCTGGGATATCTGGGAAAGGGGAGTCGGTGACAAAACCGGGACGAAGACCCGGCTGAAATCCCAACAGATCCTTCAGTTTGACGCCCGGGATTTACCGTCAAACACCGTTCCTCCCTCCGGTCGTGGCTTTATCCCAGAGGACGCTGGACCCGCACAGTGAGTAGCCCGATTCCTCCCTCCGGTACAGGCTGCATCTCTGTCTCTGTCTCTATACATCCACTCTGCCGTTTAGAATAAAACAGCAACGATTCACCGCGTTTGACTCGCATATTTGCTGCAGACGCAGATCGGAGCCTTTAATTAACATCCGCGGGAATAAAAGCCAATTATCCCGTTAGTGCTTGTGTGCGTGTCTGTGTGTGTGTGTGTGTGTGTGTGTGTGTGTGTGTGTGTGTGTGTGTGTGTGTGTGTGTAGATGAAGGGAAAGCCCTGACAGAGGAAAACCAGCCTCATATAAAAAAAAAAAAAGAAAAAAAAGAAAATGCATTCCCTTCAGCTGGATGCGCGGGGCTGCAGCGGGTCTGGGGGGGGGGGGGGGGGGCTCGTGCTGCTCATTTACGTCGCTGAGCGCGTTACTGATGCTGTTTTTTCCATGCTGGGTTCTGCCGGGATGAAAGCCGGAGGGCCGGGCCCGGATCCCGGCCTGGCTGTGCAGGTTGAACCGGCCCGAAGCCCCGTTAGAGTCTAACCTTGGTGCACACAGATAGCGGTGATGCTGTGGCTGTTTCGTGCCTGTCTGTCAGCCTGTCTGTCTGTCTCTCTCTCTCTCTCTCTCTCTCTCTGTCTGTCTGTCTGTCTCTCTCTCTCTCTCTATCTGTCTGTCTGTCTGTCTGTCTGTCTGTGAAACCCACTCCTGATCTCCTGAAAGCAAGGCGTGGCATTCACGTTACATTACACTGATATGGGCGTGTTCCCTGCAGCCATAGCATCTGACTTTTTATATACTTATTTATTTATTTTATTCAAAATTAACACATCTGCATATTCATGATGTTTGAGTGTGACTTTATATTTGTTATTTATTAATATTATTATCTTAAAGAGGTAGGCCGGTCTGGTTTTTGCCCCCAAGTCTCTCATTTAGAAGTCATTTAAAATTCACCATCATCAGACAGGCAGGCCTGCTGTCTGTCTCTCTGCCTGTCTGTCTGTCTGTCTGTCTGTCTCTCTGCCTGTCTGTCTGTCTGTCTGTTGGTAAACCTGTCTGTCTGTGTGGCCTTTACCTGTCTGCTGGTGAAGCTGTCTGTCTTCATGGATGCCTGTCTGTCTTCCTGCCTACTTGTAAACCTGTCTGTGGTTTTGCCAGCCTGTCTGTCTCCCTGTCTGTCTGCTTGTATACCTGACTGTGTGTCGTTCTCTCTGCCTGTCATTCACGTCCAGCATGAGAGAGAGACAGACAGACAGACAGACAGACAGACAGACAGACAGACAGACAGACAGACAGACAGGTAGATACTTTATCTCAGAGGAAATTAATTTGTCACAGCAGCAACATAACAGTGAGACGGTATGTTGCTTAGTAGAGATGGGTCAATAAATCCAAATTCAATAAATCTCAATATAAAAACATGTCAGTCCGTCTATTGTGTCAGGAACATGAATGGTGATATGAGCTCCATGTTATTCTGCTGTCAGGAACATGATGGTGATATCAGCTCCATGTTATTTCTGCTGTAGTACTCACTAATGAGACTCTTGACCATCACAGTTTCACAAGCTCTCCATCCAAATTATATTATTGTCACTTTGTAACGACATTTTTAAATTGTTGTTTACATTCTAGCAGCCAATGGCATCGCTGGAAAGATTTGAGTCTCAGAAATAAACAGAAATCTGCACAGTCAGACTTTGTTGTCACTGAACTTTTATTGATCACATCGTATCCTGGTTGTATTGAATCCTGAACCTCAGATCACGTATCCTGAGATAAACAGTCGTCACTGATATCCAGAGAGAGAGAGAGAGAGAGAGAGAGAGAGAGAGAGAGAGAGAGAGAGAGAGAGAGAGAGAGAGAGAGAGAGAGAGAGAGAGAGGAGAGAGAGGAAAGTAGCAGGACTCTGTCAGTGGTGTAGAGGAGTCGTCTGTTTGTCTGTTTGGTTTGAGGCGGACTGGGAAAGTACGGCAACAAACTGGGACCAAACCAGGCTCCGCCCCCCCACACCGCTCCAGACCAGCCAGTCAGAACTCAGCATTACTGACATGAGACTCACTTCAATCACCAATTACCGATAAATCAATAAATCCAACTCTGGAATTTAACTTGGCAGCATCGCCTGTTAGGTTTACATTGGTGATTATGATACATTTTCATCATATTTTATGTGTTTTTAATGCATGTAAAGCACAGTTACTGATGATCAAGAGGTTATAACTGGATAATAATGATGTAATGTGATCTTTTATTGATACCTGTAGGGACCAATAAAGGATTAAATTATGGTCTTTCAGTGGAATCACATGGTGATGATCTGGTGATTTTGGTGAAATCATGATACTCAGTCTGCTGTCTGACCTGATGAGAACAAGCAGATTTTATTTAAAATTCTGACGAAATAAAGGAATGTTATTTAAAAATTTCAGTTTTGTTTTGACATCACACCTAACATTACCATTCACTTCAATGGGATGAACATTCATTTAACATGTGATTTTACATACGAGCTATATTGTGATATACTGTATATACGTAAATATTGAAAAAAAAATGTATGATTATGGTGATATTGATTTCAACTATATCACCCAGCTCTAACTCAATCACCTGCTGCCCCACTTCTACTGCTGGTTCTACTGCTGGTTCCTGGTTAAATTGGGCCAAACTGAACTACTTGTAATCAGAATCGCTCCATTTGCCAGGTTCAATAACTGCACTGGAATCAGTCTTGGTGAAACTGGTGCTGAAGTAGTAGTTTAGAGCGACATGCTCACTTAAAGGTCCCACATGGTGTAAAGCAGGACTCCCCTCTCCTCTGTGGTGATAAAGGAGTTGGATGGTCTATCTAAACATGGTGAAAGTATCAAAACTAAATCCACACAATCCATATTAGTGCAGCGAGCCTCTAAACGAGCCGTTTGGACTTCCGTAACTTTGTGGCGTCACAAAGGTTCGCTCGTTATCATTTCTGTAAGAAATAACAGACTAACAAAGTGTTTTTTTCAAAGCGGTTGAGCGGTTGTCATTGTTTATTACCGGAGAGTTTTCCCTACCTGTAGCCGCCGGGCCGCGGAGTCTCACGTTTCACTCTGGAAACGGTTAGCCAATCGGAACAGAGGGGGTCGTTAATATTAATGAGCCTTAAAGACACGGCGACAGAAACGGCCTGTTCTTGGTAAGGCTCAGAGAGATGCTGGAAAATGAACGTGGAGAAATGGATTGAGAGTGTTTTTGGTTCATGACACCACACACACAGCTTTGAATAGAGAGAGAGAGAGAGAGAGAGAGAGAGAGAGAGAGAGAGACAGAGAGACAGACAGACAGACAGACAGACAGACAGACAGAGAGAGAGAGAGGAGAATATGGAGCTTTAATGCCTTGAATACTTTCTGATGGAAGTTTGTTTATTTTAAAGGAGAGAATACTTTTTTTTGCTGCATCACTGCATCGCATGTCTTGCACTTATTGGATTTACCATATTGATAATGCATGTACAAACTAAACCAAATGATGTTTCACCCCTTTTTTTTTGGCGGGAGGGGGGGGCATTTTGGTATGATGCTATTGTGATAAAACCATCAGTCATCGAGTCAGTAGCTGGGCCTCGTCAGGCTCGTCTCTGTACGTCTGAAGCTTTGGATCCAGAGCTCTTCCTCAGTCTGCAGCTACAGAAGTGGGAACAGTGTGTGTGCAGCAGGCTGTGTGTCTGTGTGTCTGTGTCTCTGTGTCTCTGTGGGCCAAAGTAGGGCAGAAACCAGCGTCTCTCCCAGTAGCGATGAAGAGTTAACTGGAGTATAAAAATCCCCACTGCCCTACTTCAACTGAAGGCTGGTGTGACTGTTTCAAATAACCAGTCAGCCAGTGTGCATGAAGGGACGATCCGCTTGTCTCACAATATTACACGTGATCTGAGGCTCGGGATTCAATCCAACCAGGATACGACGTGATCAATAAAAGTTCAGTGACAACAAAGTCTGACTGTGCAGAATTCTGTTTATTTCTGAGACTCAAACCTTTCCAGCGATGCCATTGGCTGCTAGAATGTAAACAACAATTTAAAAATGTCATTACAAAGTGACAATAATATAATTTGGATGGAGAGCTTGTGAAACTGTGATGGTCAAGAGTCTCATTAGTGATTACTACAGCAGAATAACATGGAGCTGATATCACCATTCATGTTCCTGACAGCAGAATAACATGGAGCTGATATCACCATTCATGTTCCTGACACAACATATTGTATGTTTGTTTTGAGATTTATTGAATTTGGATATATTGTCCCATCTGTAGCATGTAGAGACGGGATAATAACCGCTATCACTATATATCGCAGTAAAAAACATTAACACATTACTGTGACCATGTTTTATTTTCCCTAAAAGGAGAATAATACATTTTTGTTCATGTGAAGGTCATGTGAGTGAAAGTGGATGCAGACCAGTAGAACTTTATTTGAGATGCATTTGACTTTATTTTAGATGCTGTTATTTGGATTTTTATTTGTGTTGTTTAAAACTCTCCTTACAGTTTCTATAAGCTAAACCAGCATTTTATCATTTTGTTATTTACGGGAAAAAAAAGTCAACTGTCTTGTGATTGATATGATAAATTAGTTTTGAAATGATTGAAGCATACAACTACTGTTTTTAAAGTTTCCATCTTTTTAATAATGTATATCGAGATCATTTTGGTCAAGATCGTTCTATGAAATGTTCACATCAGCACACTGTGCACGACTGTTTTACTTCTACATTTGAGACAGTTAAAGTGGTAATCTGGGGAGCGTATCTATGTTCCCAGGGTCCTATGTTCCCCAGATTTATATGGCACATAATTGGAACATGACAAAGGGTCCTATGTTCCCAGGGTTCTATGTTCCCACGGTTCTATGTTCCCAGGGTCCTATGTTTAACCCTAACCCTAAATAAACCATATTAAGCGAATACAGATCTGGGGAACATCTTTTTCAGGTTCCCATTATGTGTAGGACCCTGGGAACATAGGCCCCTGGGAACATAGGACCTTGGGAACATAGGACCTTGGGAACATAGGACCCTGGGAACATAGGACCCTGGGAACATAGGACCTTGGGAACATAGGACCCTGGGAACATGGGACCTTGGGAACTTAGGACCCTGGGAACATAGGACCTTGGGAACATAGGACCCTGGGAACATAGGACCCTGGGAACATAGGACCCTAGGACCCTGGGAACATAGGACCCTGGGAACATAGGACCCTGGGAACATAGGACCTTGGGAACATAGGACCCTGGGAACATGGGACCTTGGGAACTTAGGACCCTGGGAACATAGGACCTTGGGAACATAGGACCCTGGGAACATAGGACCCTGGGAACATAGGACCCTAGGACCCTGGGAACATAGACCCTGGTAACATAGGACCTTGGGAACATAGGACCCTGGGAACATAGGACCCTAGGACCCTGGGAACATAGACCCTGGTAACACAGGACCCTGGGAACATAGGACCATGGGAACATAGGACCTTGGGAACATAGACCCTGGTAACATAGGACCCTGGGAACATAGGAATGACTCCGTGATCTGTGAGATCCTTGTTACTCATGTTGGTGAGCTTTGGTGCTCAGCGGTCATTGCTGTGGTGTTTTCCACCTGTCAATCAAACAGTGTGTGGGCGGTGCTGTGACGTCTTCGTTGGATTTTCTGATGTTTCATCTGCTGTTGATTAAACAGGAACAGGGAATGGTGAGGTCGGCCTTGATGTTGGTGGTTGAATCTTTAAAAAAGAAATCTGTGAGATGCTTGTTTTTTTTCAGTCTCCAGCTTTGTCCCTCAGCCTCACTGTGGTGTTTCTGCTCTGCACGTCCCACAGATCACCTGTCAATCAAACGGTGTGGGCGGAGCTTGGATTTTCTGTTGCTGCAGTATGAGTTTCTCTTTTCTTCTGATGTTCTGATGTTCTTCTCTTTTCTTTCTCACGGTGGCTGTCGCTGCTAACTACCCAGTTCTTCTTCTTCTTCTTCTGTTGATTCCAAACAAACCGGAAACGTGAAGTGCATCACTTTCTGAGCACTGGGGTAATAAATGACAGGAAGACTAACACAGAGCCTGAGAACTTCCTGGTAGAATCAGTGGATGTTTGTGGTTTGAGATATTAAGATCACAAAGCGTGCTCTCAGGTTATTATGAGCCAGCTGGGTAGCTTACTTTCATTCTTTGTAATCCTGTGAAATGTTTTTTTTAAAAAGTTGCTTTACCGTTTGAAAAGCCAGGAAGGAAAACAATCCTCAAAAAAATTAAAATGATTTTGTTATTTTGTCAAACTGAGGCAAAGACACACCGGCAGGGAAACACATTTTTTAGGAGAAGCTTTAAGAAGAATCACTATTGTGTGTCAATCGGTGATAGATGGTCAGAAAAGACATTTATTTATACGAAAATGTTGCGAATTATTACTTAAACTGCCGCTCTCATCCAGAACAGTGTTATGGTTTATCGTCTTGCTCAGAGACACTTCAGCAGCTGTTGACGGACACACAGGCTGCTGCGGGGATTGAACCAGTAGTGTAACGAGTCAGCGTCTGGCCCCAATGCATGATGGTCAAAGCGGGCCCTGCCCATCACAATGCATCATAATGTTCCGCTTGCTTCAGTCTGCGGCCGGCCTTCCTCCTGCCTCTCCTCCTCCTCCCCTCATGACGTGACATAACGTAATGTCAGTAGCGAATGAAAGAAGTGAAAGCACGCAGCTTTAAAACGACCAGCAGCAGTGAAATGCACAGCTGACGGCTAAATGAAACGATGACGAGGAAAACAGACCGCCGTGCCGTACTTGACAAAATCTGGTGTGGGAGCACCATGACAGATGAAACATAATCGGTGAGCACACCCGCACATTGACAACATTATTCATGTCTGCGCAGAGGCCTTATGAACACAAAACAAACAAGTGTGTAGGTTGATTATTAGTCAAATAAATAATAAACACGTTCTACTTGCATCATGGGCGTTTTCGCTTCTGAAACCCGCTTTGTGTTTGTCCAGCTCACTTACTTCCTGTCTTAACTCTTCTAACGCAGTAGTGCGCATGTGTCCATAATCACCATAACTAGGGCTGAACAATTAATCAAAATTTTATCGAAATCGCAATATGGTCTACTGCAATTTTCAAATCGCAGGAGGCGCAATATTTGTTAAAGTCGAGATGAAATGAAAAATGCATTTTTAACCCTTTTAGATCACATCCCCGGTCATATTGTGCACCTATTTAACAATATATGCCAAAAAATAAATAAATAAATAAATTTCTTTGTATTCTTATATCAATATATTCTTCCTGTAAAACAAAATATGCCGTGTGCTTACATAAGCATGAACCAACCAATTTCAACCAATAATATCATGGCATCCACCCATCAATCATTCTTCAACCTCTAGCTAGTCACACGGTCAGATAAAACCACACTTCACCGTTTCTGGGTCGTAGCTGACAGAGCGATATGGAGAGAGAGAGGAAGAGATGTGTGTTTGGATATCAGTGGGAAAAAACTTTGTTTTCATTTCCAAAACAATGTGGCTGAGGTCTAATTCATTCATCTCTCCCTCGTCCTCCTCCTGATCTAACAGGTGAGGGAGGTGTGTGTGGAGCCAACAGTCCTCTGTAGCTCCGTTTCTCTCTGTAGCTCCGTATCGCGCTAAACTCTAAGCCCCGCCCACTGTTTAGCGGTCCAATCGAATGCGAAGGATTTGATTTAAATCCCTCTTGTAACTGTACACCGCTCAAATATTCTGTTTCACTGGGAAATACGTCACAGGACAGAAGCTAAAGACGCTCTAACTTCTACGCTCTAACTGAAATATTGTGGTGCTGCAGAGATGTCCTGGCCTACACATCATATTCTACAGACTTAAGAAAACATCTTTGTTTGGTACAGATCCTCGCAAAAATCACACCATAATCATTTTAATACGTTTTTCAATGAAAATGAGAATAACGATGTAAAAATTATCATTCCCTCTAATATCGCAAATCATATCGCAATTGCAATATCAGTCAAAATAATCGCAATTAGATATTTTTTCAAAATCGTTCAGCCCTAACCATAACCCAGAATTTCACGGGGCGGGGGCACATTTTTGAACATCAAATCGCCCATTAATCATTATCAATCAATTATTTAAACTTCATGTAAAACTGTTGTTATTTATTTGGTGAATGAATGACATCAAGTAGGTGACACCATGGAGCAGATGACTTGGCCCTTTGAGTACTATAAATACTTACCGCTTACCATGAAAGTTTAGTGGCTGAGTGTGTACTGTAGCCTCAGTGCTCCAGATCTTATGATACGATAGTGGAGACAGGAAGAGGGGCCCTGAACTGTTGCGGGGCCCCAGTGCAGCTGCATCACCTGCATATATGGTAGTTTCACCGCTGGATCGAACCTGTGCACTTCAGGTTACGGGACGTCTGTAAGCGTCACCCTGCAGTGCAGCTTGTTACCGTGGGACTCGTTACCACGGTTACATCTGTAGAAACTGCTGTGGAGCAGTTTGTCAGTGTGTCAGGATGTTCTCACTGGAGGCTGCAAGAGGTCAGATCAGGTCACCATCTGATGTTGTGGTTATTCTCTCTCCCTCTCTCTCTCTCTTTCTCTCTCTCTCTCTCTCTCTCTCCCCCTCTGTGTCTCTCTCTCGCCAACTCGATGGAAAAGTCATCCCTCCTTCTCTCAGGAAATTCCTCCTGTCCCTGGGGGTGAGACAGACAGAGAGACGGAGAGAGGCTTGTGAAGGAACAACAAGAGCCGATCTGCTGGAGAGAGAAGCTCGGGTTTCTTAAGCTCTGGCTTGGGGAACCAGAACGGGTCGTCGTGGTTTTTGTTTCCTTTTGGTCGCCACTTGACCAGAGTGTCAGTGTTTCAGTGCGAGGCTAAAGGCCTGTGTCCACCAAAGTGTGTGTGAGGTTTTTTTTCTTTCTGGTGTGTTTTTCTCATCGCTTGCAAAGGGGAACTCTGTGTTTTCATTCTTCTAAAAGCGCTGAGCACCGGGGCGCTGGTGTTTTTTACAGTTGCCAATAGTTGAAAAACGTTCAGCTTTTGATAAAACGCTGCACCCATTACTGTCACTTTTTTACTTAGCTGTCCAATCACATCGGAGGAGGGGGCGGGACAAACACCGCAAGGAGCAATCATCACATCCTACAACATGGGAACAACAGTGGAGGAGAAACAGATTTTTTGGTATCTGAGCATCTGCGTCTCTACCAAACGACAAAACCAAAAGCACCACAATATTAAAGGGAAACAGAGCAGGATTTTCCCCCTTGAAATACCATAAACTCATCCAAAAAAATGATCCTACTCATTACTTGGTAGTGTGTGACAGTGTGTGTGTGTGTCTGCAGAGAGAGCCTGCTGCCTTCTGCCTGGATTGTCTGCTTTCTGAATGTCCCGGGACGTTTCTGGGCGTCGACCTTTTGGCAGCAGGTGAGTCCGACTGCAAAACCGAAACCACCGCTGAGTCCTTTTATATCTGAAAGCCTCGCCTGCCTGCTGTAGTGATCCGAACTCTAACCGGGCTTTCACACCAAACGCGTAATCGTGGCATTGCGCAAAGCAAATATAACTCTAAATAACTCTACATTAAAAACATATTGGAACCTGGCAAAAAAGTCACAGGCTTTGCAGGTAATATCCGAAAGGACGGGGATACCAGGTTAGAAAAAATATATTGCGTTATTTACATATTCAGAAGAAGCCTAGATAGCGTCATTGTTGAATTATTTCAGCTGCTTTGAACGATGTTAAGACCCAAAGCATTAACTTAGCACATTATTCATGTTATTAGTAAATCTATCTACACCATTTAAAACTGACTATTTGCAGAAAACTAACCCATAGGCTGTTGTAGGGCTGGGCGATATGGACCGAAAATCATATCTCGGTATTTTTAGGCTGAATGGCGATACACGATATATATCTCGGTATTTTCTACACAGTGGGCTAAATGTTCAGTTGTAAGTAGGGCTGGGCGATATGGACAAAATCAAATATCACAATATTTTTGACCAAATACCTCGATATCGATATTGCGACAATATCGTAGGGATGACTATTGGTGCTTTCACAAAATATTTACACAATGAGATTTTTGATAAATAATCATCAGTAATGTGGATATAATGACTAAGTGGGTAAAGGCAAATAATAGAACAGCTAGAACAGTCTGGTAAGTTCAGAAAATGACATCACTTTACTGTAATGCAGCCTTTAAAACCAGGAAAAGACACTTATGCCATATCACAATATTACGATATCCAAAATCTAAGACGATATCTAGTCTCATATCACGATATCGATATAATATCGATATATTGCCCAGCCCTATGCTGTTGGAATTGTTTAATAAACTGCTGATGACCCCGTGAGTGCATCTGGAAAGGTAAAAATATGTTTCTGTAGCCTACTGAGATTCCAGTTTGCGCTCTGCCTCACAAAATATACACATTACCACTTCTGGTGTGAAAGCCCCGTAATACAGAGCAACTGGTCAGAGCTAGTGTGTGTGTGTGTGAGCTGCAGCTAGCTACCGTTAGCGTAGCTTCGTTGTAGAAAAGCTGACCGGCAGCTAGCTGTCCAACAGAAAACAGACCAACTCCTCGTCGCTCTTCATCCTCATCCTCCTCTCCTTCAACACTCTCCAGCAGGTGGAAGCGACAGATTCAGTCTCGTTTTGGAGCGAGTCTTGTCTGCTTGGTGTTTTGCCTCGCTGGACTTTTCTTTTTTTTTACTGGTTCTTACTGATCTGGCAACCGCAGGGAGGAGGGGTCAACTGTGAAAGTTGTGTTTACGAGTCACAAGCATTCAAAATCCTACTCCGTATGACTTTAACCTTAAAAATACCCGTTAAAAAAGTTACTTGTGTATTATTCCATATCACAGCAACTAAAAAATCTCAGCTGAAAAAAAGAAACACAAGCCCTGAACTCAGTCCAGACTGCTGGCTGATCCTGATGAAAAACCCTGTCAGTATCCAGGCTCATTAGTCCGTAAAGTAAAATGACTTGTTACTGATTTCAAAAGTAACATCAGTAATTTACTAATTGTCCCCTGGAGCAGCATGTCGCTCCCCTACCTGTTATATTATTTTTCATCACACACCAACACTGGTGATTGCATTTTAAGACATTTGTTTACTCAGTCTGGGTCCAGTTCTGCAAATGTTACGACAGACAGACCTACCCTCTGTGTGTGTGTGTGTGTGTGTGTGTGTGTGTGTGTGTGTGTAAAAACCTGACTATGCTATGCACTAGTGGCCTGCCAGCTCTTTAGTATCATATAATAATCACCTGACTGAAGTATGGAAGATGCAGCGCACTCTATTGTTCATTCTATTGTTTACTCTATTGTTCACTATTGTTCACTCTATTGGTCACTATTGTTCACTCTATTGTTCACTCTGTTGTTCACTCTATTGGTCACTATTGTTCACTCTGTTGGTCACTATTGTTCACTCTATTGTTCATTCTATTGGTCACTATTGTTCACTCTGTTGTTCACTCTATTGGTCACTATTGTTCACTCTGTTGTTCACTCTGTTGGTCACTATTGTTCACTCTATTGGTCACTATTGTTCACTCTGTTGTTCACTTTGTTGGTCACTATTGTTCACTCTATTGTTCATTCTATTGTTCACTCTATTGTTCACTATTGTTCACTCTATTGGTCACTATTGTTCACTCTATTGTTCACTCTGTTGTTCACTCTATTGGTCACTATTGTTCACTCTGTTGGTCACTATTGTTCACTCTATTGTTCATTCTATTGGTCACTATTGTTCACTCTGTTGTTCACTCTATTGGTCACTATTGTTCACTCTGTTGTTCACTCTGTTGGTCACTATTGTTCACTCTATTGGTCACTATTGTTCACTCTGTTGTTCACTTTGTTGGTCACTATTGTTCACTCTATTGTTCATTCTATTGTTCACTCTATTGTTCACTCTATTGGTCACTATTGTTCACTCTATTGTTCACTCTATTGGTCACTATTGTTCACTCTATTGTTCATTCTGTTGGTCACTATTGTTCACTCTATTGTTCACTATTGTTCACTCTATTGGTCACAATTGTTCACTCTGTTGTTCACTCTGTTGTTCACTCTGTTGTTCTCTGTATGCTGCAGCCTGTTCTGCAGTAGTTCATATGAAGTGCAGTACACTGTATGTGTTGCAGTGTGTTTGCAGTAGTTCATATGAAGTACAGTACACTGTATGTGTTGCAGTGTGTTTGCAGTAGTTCATATGAAGTACAGTACACTGTATGTGTTGCAGTGTGTTTGCAGTAGTTCATATGAAGTGCAGTACACTGTATGTGTTGCAGTGTGTTTGCAGTAGTTCATATGAAGTGCAGTACACTGTATGTGTTGCAGTGTGTTTGCAGTAGTTCATATGAAGTGCAGTACACTGTATGTGTTGCAGTGTGTTTGCAGTAGTTCATATGAAGTACAGTACACTGTATGTGTTGCAGTGTGTTTGCAGTAGTTCATATGAAGTACAGTACACTGTATGTGTTGCAGTGTGTTTGCAGTAGTTCATATGAAGTGCAGTACACTGTATGTGTTGCAGTGTGTTTGCAGTAGTTCATATGAAGTACAGTACACTGTATGTGTTGCAGTGTGTTTGCAGTAGTTGCTCATGTTGTGCAGGCGGTGCAGTACAGTGAATTATTATGCAGCAGTAGGCTGTTGGGTGGAGCAGTGTGTTACACAGTAACATGCAGGAATAGGCTTAAGTACAGTGTGTGTAGTAACATGCATGCAGTGTGTATGCAGCAGTTGACCACAGTGCAGTGTAATGTGTAGTGGAAAGCTACATTTTGCAGGATTGCAGTGTATTTTGCTTTAGTGTGAGTGTGACTACAGTACACTGTACAGTGTACTGCAGTACTGCAGTACTGCTGTAGTACAGACTCCATGCAGTGTGTTTTGCTGTGTCAGGACTAAACCAAGGCCAGCATGTCTGCCTGCAGAGAAACACACATTATACACTATTAGGACTAGAGCAGGAAACTGGAGACGGTGTGTGTGTGTGTGTGTGTGTGTGTGTGTGTGTGTGTGTGTGTGTGTGTGTGTGTGTGTGTGTGTGTGTGTAGACTGTGTGTCTCTGTCTGTCTGTAAACTCGTCCTTGTCTGCTGTTCCACCCGTCTGCCTCTCTGCCTTTGTCTTCCTCTCTGTTTTAATCCGTCTGTGTGTGTCTCTCTCTCTCTCTCTCTCTCTCTCTCTCTCTCTCTCTCTCTCTCTTATCCAGCCTGTCTGTCTGTCTGTCTGTCTGAACAGTGAGCTCCAGCAGCTGATTAGCTCATCCAGTCAGTGGTGGTCTGAGTGTGAGCGGTGCATGCTGGGAAGGCTCTGTCAGCTCTGTGCGGCTGGCAGCCGGACAGACGCTGCTCTCTGCCTGTTGTGTGTCACCTGGACTGGACTACAGTTTCCTCTCTATCCACTCAGCAGTTGGTCTCCATAGCGACAACAATAACAAAAGCTGACAGAGGAAATGTCAAATTAAAATACATTATATTTCAGACCAAGTTTCCCCAAAGCACCGCTTATTTGGTGAAATCTTTGTTTTAGACACTTTGTTTTTATCATAATAAAGTAACAACATGCTTTTTAGTCAAGGCTTTTATCTGAAGCCTTTACAGCATCATGAGTGAATATATATATTTAGTGGAGTATTTCTCAGAGGCAGAAATAATGTCATTGGTTGAGTTAAACCTCAGTGGGCGGAGCCAAAGAACCACAGGGTTTGCTAACTGGTAAACCAGAAAGGCAAAGAGTAAACTCTGGTCAAAACAAATCTGAGTCCAGCTCCTGTAACTTCATCTAACATGATGGACTTGGTCTGTCTCTTCTTCTGTGGTGTTCAGACCAGTTAAGAACACGTGAAGAAAGAAGCTGAATATGAGCATCAGCCCAGACTTCATTTTGTTTAACTAACAAAATCTCCTTCTACCCATAATCCCTTGCTGTTTCCTGTAGTCGGTTGGATTAACGAGCCGCACCGCAGTTCTCTGGTTAGAGGACTGAGCCTCTCGGTGCCGTTATTTGGTGCCACCAGAGGTCAAAGGTCATCACTGGAGTTCAGATAAACGGATCAGAACATGCTGGGTGTGTACGCAGCCTAGATAAGAACAAAAGGGAGTTTTTTTGTTGCTTTTCCATGGTAATATTTAGTCATGGTGGTTCAGATCGTGTAACAGATGATGCCACAGAACTTCAACTTCCCACTTCCTCAGGGTTTTAGCTCCTTCCACAAATGAGTTGCCACCACCACAGATTGCTGTATATGAAAAAGCAGCTATGTCCCAGCTGTTAATTAGTTAAAGCTCCATATTCTCCACTCTCCAGAGTTTTATTTTGTGTCTTTCTGTCCATTCAAAGCTGTGTGTGTGGTGTCATGAACCAAAAACACTCTCAATCCATTTTTACACATTCATTTTCCAGCATCTCTCTGAGCCTTACCAAGAACAGGCCGTTTCTGTCGCTTTAAGGCTCATTAATATTAACGACCCCCTCTGTTCCGATTGGCTAACCGTTTCCAGAGTGAAATGTGAGACACTGTGGCCCGGGCAGCTACAGGTAGGGAAAACTCTCCGGTAATAAACAATGACAACCGCTCAACCGCTTTGAAAAAAACACTTTGTTAGTCTATTATTTCTTACAAAAATGATAATGAGCGAACCTTTGTGACGTCACAAAGTGACTGAAGTCCAAACGGCTCGTTTAGAGGCTCGCTGCACTAATATGGATTGTGTGGATTTAGTTTTGAGATACTTTCACCATGTTTAGATAGACCATCCAACTCCTTTCTCATCACAGAGGAGAGGGGAGTCCTGCTTTACACCATGTGGGACTTTAATTTGTGTCACTTCAGATATTTCGGCTGCTCCTGATCTTCCTGCAGCTCATCTTTTGGTCCTGACCCAGATTTCCAAGCTGCCGGCCTGGCTGACACAGATAACCAAATCACCTGGATGGGACCGAGTCTCACTGCGCCAAACCAGCTGACCGGCCTAAGTAGCTTTCCAGCCATCTTCAACATGTATAGTAATGAACTGGCCTGGTTTCATTGTTGGGTTTTGGGATTAGATATTTGGATTAAATGAAAAAGAGAAGCGGCGCAGAGGTCGGGTGAAATCCTAGGCATTTCATTTTTGGGATCAAATGAAAATAAAACCCCAATAAAATGAATGAAATGTGAATGAAATGAAAGGAGTCCAATAAAAGTGATTAAAAAGTGAGGGAAGCATGCAGGGAAGTGTTCAGTTCACTTTATTTGCACAATGATAAAGAATCAAGGTGAAGTGATTTAACAAGAGAGTGATAAAATACAGTGGAAAAACACAAGAGAGAAAGAAACCAATGTGTTACTGACTGACTGACTGTCTTACTGTCTGTCTTACTGTCTGTCTTACTGTCTCACTGACTGTCTCACTGACTGTCTTACTGTCTGTCTTACTGTCTCACTGACTGTCTTACTGTCTGTCTTACTGTCTCACTGACTGTCTCACTGACTGTCTTACTGTCTGTCTTACTGTCTCACTGACTGTCTTACTGACTGTCTTACTGTCTCACTGACTGTCTCACTGACTGTCTCACTGACTGTCTTACTGACTGTCTTACTGTCTCACTGACTGTCTTACTGACTGTCTTACTGTCTCACTGACTGTCTTACTGACTGTCTTACTGTCTCACTGACTGTCTCACTGACTGTCTCACTCACTGACTGACTGACTGACTGACTGTCTGTCTGTCTGACTGACTGTTTATCATGGTTTAAGGACGTCTAATGCTATTGCTATTGTTTCCACCACACAGCCTGGCTGAACAAACTATTGCACCAGCAGTGTGTGTGTGTGTGTGTGTGTGTGTGTGTGTGTGTGTCCTGCAAAATGTTTGGATTACTAGTTGTATCTGTATCATGTATCCCTTAATATCTTGCATTGATGTGGACATACAGTATATAATCAGTATGCACAGGTGTGTGTGTGTGTGTGTGTGTGTGTGTGTGTGCGTGTATTGGTGAAAATAAATGGTTTCTCTGGTGTTTGTTGTTGAAACAGGCAGCTGGCAGCTGAATAGAATGACTCAGCCTTCGTCCCTCTCTCTCTGTCTTGCAACACACACACACACACACACACACACACACACACACACAGCGACACAGTGTTAATGCAGTATCCAGATGAGGTAACAGTACTCCAGTTTCCTCTGTGTCTCCATAGTAAACTGCTCTGTAAACCAAACAGCATTAACAGACGGACAGCAGAGGCGGGGAGCTGATGAGTTGTGGTTCTTCATCTGTGGTGTTTGCACCGGGGGAACAGAGCAGCCAGGGGTCAGGGGTCAGAGGTCAGAGGTTCCAGTGTTGGCTTCTGAAGGACATTCTTCTCTCAGAGTCCCGGTGATGTGTTCAGAGGACAGTGAAGTGTGGGGAAAACACACCAGAAATGATCTTTGACAGATTTTTGACTGTAGTTTTTTGTCGGGTTTTATAACACAGCCACTGTAATAAAGGCCTTTTATATCTTTGTACCTGCAGACAGAGCGGCTGGTTTTTTTAGGGGAATTCAGGCCTTTACTTCCTCATACGTGTCTTATGTTACTAGCAAGGAGTATCTGTAGTGGGTTTTTTTTAGAGCGCCTGTTTTTTCTGTCCTGCACCTCTGATCCGAGCTCCTCCTTTCTGATTCGGTTCTGGCTGCTGAACTGCTTCAGGCCACATCACACACTAAAACGTTTTATTTTTAAAACGAAAACGATCTCCGTCCACACGAGCGTTTCAGAAATAATCTCCGTTCCATACTAACACGCCTGAAAAGGCGTATCACATGACCGTTCACCTACACTGGGCGTGTGCGTGCCGGTTGGTTGCTTAGTTGCTGAAAATACTACAGAGGAAGAACAGCAATGGAGAAAAGTACGACCGGAGATTTTCTTTCATTATCCATGTTGAATTAACCACTGGTAGGCAAGGCTGATGTCGTTTGTTTTCTTCACGTGATAGGGTCACGTGATAGGGGCAGGGGCGGACTTAGTGATTTGGGGGCCCTAGGCAAAGGCAAGCATGGGGCCCCCTGAAACCCCAACCCTCTCCCTTTTTAATCCATCCTTTCTACATATTACCATCAAGTTGGGGCTGAGAAAACTCTGCATGCAAGGGCACTTTCTGTTGTTTTTCTGCAACATTTGTGTAGCTTGCTTTTTTTTCTTTTGGGTGTTACTTCTCTCTCAGCTACTGATGCAGTGGCAAGAAAAATTTGCTTAAGTACCGAAATTGTCACAAAATAGTAGACAAGTTTGCAAAATCGCACTAGAAGTGGAATAACCCACTATAGCCTGACTGATTAGGGTGGGTGACCGAAGATTGAAATAATTTATTGTAACAGAAAGTACATTTATTTTATATTGATTAAAAATAAGTTTACATTAGTTCCATTCTTGTCTTTTTTGGGGGCCCTCTGGCTGCCGGGGCCCAAGGCAGTCGCCTACTATTTATACTACTATTTATATTGCAATTTCAATATTGAGCAAAATAATTTTTTGCCACAGTCATACCACCCTTGTAGGAAATATTATTGTAAAATTGAACTTTAACAACAAATCTTCACATCTTGTGATTTTTAATCTCCCATAATCCTCTTCTGCTACGCAAATGATTTTAGATAACATCACACGACAAAAACAAACTTCTGGGATCCTCAGCTATTCATTTGCATGGACTGTTGCCATGGTGATGCATTGCATGGAGATATATATAGTTACCAGCATCAGTATGTAATCTGATATTAGCTGTGTTTGACGTTACTGCTTTCTCCGTAGAAGAGATGAAGGCAGCTGAGGATCTAGATCTCATTCAAACAAACTCATTACTAATTAATAAATTAATCGTTAATAACCAGATCATTAACTAGTCTATATTCTGCACCGTGGGATTCGTCACAATTGTCACAGTTTGTATTTTTGACACTATAACGATATTTGATGATATTGAGGTTGAGATGAAGAGCGATATTTGAGTATCTACTCCTCTGCCAACACACACACACACACACACACACCTACACACACACACACACACACATTAGGGCTGGGTATCGGTACTCGATACCTTTAAGGTATCGACCGAAATAACTCGGTACCAAGTAGTATCGAAACTTCTCCAGTCTAACGATACCTGAATTTGATACTTTTTGTAGACAGATGTAGAAAAAAATGACTATTTGTATGGTTTTGCTCACAGCCAATCACCGCAAGCGTTCTTCGATTTAATGTGCCGTGTGATTGGCCCACTGCCGCAGCAGCTACAGCCCAGACAGTCTGTGGAGGTGAAGTGGAGCGGTGTGTGTGACGGAGTTGGCAGCTCAGCGTGCCGAGATGCCACCAAACATAAAAAAAAAGGTATCGAATGAAGTACTCTATTGGTATCGGTATCACTTTAAGGGTGCTGGTATCGTAATTTTTTAAACGATACCCAACCCTAACACACATACACACACACACACACACACACACACACACACTCTGGGGTGTGCCACTCTCATAAACTGTCTAATTTTCCAGACAGAACCGTCACAGACTTTAGACCAGAACTAGTGAATCATGATGTGTGTGTGTGTGTGTGTGTGTGTGTGTGTGTGTGTGTGTGTGTGTGTGTGTGTGTGTGTGTGTGTGTCCTACAGTAGCTTTGGCATTGCCATGGTTAACCTCACAGATTTCAGTGGCACTGACTCTCACAGACATCTACTGTGACAGTCTGATCCAGACTGACTGACTGTCCAGTTACTGGATGAACTGGGACAGTGGGGGTTTTATAACTGAATTAACCCTTCATCATTACACATCAAAGTCACACTGACTGACTGACTGACTAATTGACTGTCTGGAAGGTAGTGATATGTGGAGATATGTGTCCTACATTGAGAGTGTGTGTGTTACAGTGCTAAGTGACCGTGAAGCCCCATGTAGCCTGGAAGTCTTCTAGTGGAACTCATTGTTAAAATACCAGAAATTTGACTTTGACACCAACATTAACTTTAAACTGACTCTGAATGTTGCAGCACTGTCTATAGAAGGCTTCAGGTGATGTCACCCCCCCCCTCTGGCGGCCATCTTGGAGGTCCTCAGCTCTGTGAACAGCTGACTGTGTTTCTGTCCGTCTCAACAGAACTGAACAGACGGTTAATTTCTGTCTGTTTCTGACTGAACTGATCATTTCATCACTGATCCATCTGATTGATTTAGTGTTTAGATCAGTGATTCTCAACCATTTTCATATCAAGGACCCCTAGTTTATTACACATTAGAGCCACAGCCCATTTGATGAGATTTTGTCTCTCGAACCCAAATTGGAGAATATTTTTTATTGTTAGATATGATTTTGTCCAGAATTCCATGACTGTCTGTATTGTAGGTAGAGAGATAACAGAGAAACTATGATCAGAACAGTCATTCTTCTGCATTCTCTAATTGTGTTCACTTCTTGTAAATGAAATAATGGTGAAGTTTAACAATAGATCAGTTTGCTGGGGACCCCCTGGAACCCCCTCAAGGACCCTCGGTGGTCCTCGGACCCCACGTTGAGAACCACTGGTTTAGATAATGTCAGCTTGTTAGCTAGCTAACCATAGCATCTGGTCAGCTAACCATCACTGTCTTGTTGTTAACACATCTGATTAGCACACTAGCTAACGTAGCTAGTAGCAGCTAGCGTTAGCATGTCCATATTAACATCAGTGTGTTTGCTGGCTAGTTAGCTAGCTAACAGTTTGTTCAGGTGAACTGAGCTGACTCTTCTCCAGCTAGAGTGTTCTGGAGGTCGTGTGTCTTCGCCCTCTGGAGGCTGAATCCCGCCTGGCAGAACAGATTCACTTAAAGTATCAAACGTTTATAAGATTCAGTTTTCAGTTCAGTCCTTCACAGCTGGATCAGCCTAACTAGTATCCCACTAACCCACTTTAACCAGGGAGCACAACATACATCTGGATCACAACTGGTAATTGGTGTGTGTGTGTGTGTGTGTGTGTGTGTGTGTGTGTGTGTGTGTGTGTGTGTGTGTGTATGTGTGATTTGTTGTGGTCCTAGAGGCCACAAAGCACGTCTCTCTCTCTCTCTCTCTCTCTCTCTCTCTCTCTCTCTCTCTTTCTCTCTAATTCTAGACAGATGTGTGTAACTAGTCATTCTGGCTGATGTTGCTGTGTTACCGCTCAGCTCTCATTCTTGGAAAATTTAATCTCATTCCTTCTTCTTCTTCTTCTTCTTCTTCTTCTTCTTTTTGGTGTTTCTATTCTTTCATTTTCCCCCTTCATGTTTTTCCTCTGCGCTGCATCACTCCCGCCAAGTGTCTCTCTCTCTCTCTCTCTCTCTCTCTCTCCCCCTCTCTCTCTCTCTCTCCTTCTCTCTCCCTTTCGCTCTCTTTCTCTCTGTCTATGTCTCTCGCCCCCAGTGTGGAGGTCCAGGGGCAGGTTGTGCAGCTGGGAATCAGGACAGTAGTTTTGACTGTGGTGAATGGAGGCTGACTCTAGATCTGTTTTTCTCTCTTTTTTTTAAGTTTTCAGTTTTCATGGAAAATCTGCCTTCTTAGGTGGCAGACAGTACAGAGAGAGACAGGGAGAGAGAGAGAGAGAGAGAGACAGGGAGAGAGAGAGAGAGAGAGAGAGAGAGAGAGAGAGAGAAGGACAAAGAGAAAGACAAAGAGAAAGACAGATGAGATGGAGAGACTTTGAAAGTTAATGGTTTTTTTGCTTCTTACCGAAACATCTCACAGCAAAACGGAGGAAAAAGCTAAAGTGAAGTGAAGCAGACAGAGGCTGACATGACAGTGATGTAACGGTGAATTAAACAACAACCACCAACACAGACCGAAACCCAACTCTGTTTTCACCCTGCTGAAGTGTCTTTGAGCAAGACACTGAGTCCTGACCTCTGACCTCGCTGAAGAGAAAAGATAATTTCCCTACAGGGATCGACACAGGATTGAATTTATTATTTTATTTGATTGAAAGTGACCCCAATTTAACATGAGAGTGATTTTGCAGTTGCATTCATACATGAATAATTACGTCTTAAATCTCTATTTGACAAATAGAACAGACAGTTAAACCCTGCCTGATCCCACTGCATCAGCCATAATTATAGAGCCAAAGGGCTAGTGCTATTTAGCCTGTTAGCATCAGATAAATGTCTATAATGTAAATTCATATAACACACGTCATGTTCACTGTACAGCGTTCCAGTTTGCTATCCATTAGCTAGCACCAGTTAGCAAGTTAGGTATGCTACAAAGCAAAACATGTCATTGAATAGAACTAAGCTGTTTCTACAGAGGCAAAGAGCTAGTGCTAGTTAGCCTGTCAGGTTCAGCTAAATACCTACAGTGTAAATGTCAGTTAGCAATTTAACAGAGCTAACACTTTTTAGGCACAGCATGCCATTGTGCCTAGGGCTGCAACTAACGATTATTTTCATTGTCGATTAATCTGTCGTTTTTTTTCTCGATTAATCGATTAGTTGTTTGGTCTATAAAATGTCAGAAAATGGTGAAAAATGTGGATCAGTGTTTCCCAAAGCCCAAGATGACGTCCTCAAATGTCTTGTTTTGTCCACAACCCAAAGATATTCAGTTTACTGTCATAGAGGAGGAAAGAAACCAGAAAATATTCACATTTAAGAAGCTGGAATCAGAGAATTTTGACTTATTTTTCTTAAAAAATGACTCAAACCGATTAATCGATTATCAAAATAGTTGGCGATTAATTTAATAGTTGACAACTAATCGATTAATCGATTAATCGATGCAGCTCTAATTGTATCAGCTATAATTGTTTTTCTGCTGATACAGGAAACCAGAACTTTTTTTTAAATTCAGGAATCAAACGTTGAAACAGAAGCTAACTGAAGCTCGGCTGCGCTCATGACGGCATGAAGTGGTGCTGTAGCTTTTGTGATTGATTCATTTTTTTTTATTAACCTGTTAACTTTAGCTTTTTCATTTCATGATGACAAAAGAAAAGCACTGGCCTACCGTGAGCAGCCAGGCTACGGATCACATCAGAGGACAATTCAAGCCAAGTGTGGTTTGAGTATGAAAACGAGGTCATGATAAAACTTTAAATCTGTATGGCTCTAGCATTGGCTGATGCTCAAATGAATAAGAAATGGATGAACACTGTTGTTGTTTTTTAAGCGGCAATGGTTGGCCTACTAACCTTCAAACGTGTCAATCAAAATTTAACAATTTTGGTGGGAAAATGAAGGAACGACAGAGCAAGCGAACACGAATGCTAGCCCAACAGATAATCCATCCACACCATAATTACAGATACAAAGGCCTGGTGCTAGCTAGCCTGTTAGCTGTATATTGTAGTACAAAGCAGTAAAACACGTCATAAAAGCAGCGCTAATTATAGACTGAGCTCTGCCAAGAACCCTCTGCTGTGTGGTGGCACTGAGTAAGCGTGTGAGTGTGTGTGTGTGTGTGTGTGTGTGTGTGTGTGTGTGTGTGAGAGAGAGAGTCAGTCAGGTTTGAAGGAACTGATGTTATTGTAGAGTGTGTGTGACAGAGAGAAAGAGAGTGAGAGTGTGTGTGTGTTTGGGTTTGTCAGTTGGGTTAGTCGGTCTGGTTTGAAGTGACTGTTGATATTGTAAGGTGTGTGTGTGAGGTGTGTGTGTGAGGTGTGTGTGTGTGTGTGTGTGTGTGTGTGTGTGTGTGTGTGTGTGTACGTGTCGGTCCGGTTTGAGGACATTGTTGATATTGTAAGCTTGTCTGTCTGTTTTCCATCGCTCATGTTGTTGAGAGAGAGAAGTGCGGGCCTGAAACCTCTGAGTGTGTGTGTGTGTGTGTGTGTGTGTGTGTGTGTGTGTGTGTGTGTGTGTGTGTGTCTGTGGGTGTCTGTGTGTATGTTAATGTTTTGACTTGGAGCAAGCCTGGAACGGCTACTGTTTTTCTGTTCTGGCTCTCACACCTCGCACATGTGAATACACACACACACACACACACACACACACACACACACACACACACTGGGCCGGGTCCAGACCACAGTACCTCCCAGGTCCAGGTCCAGGCGGTCCTGCAGTACAGATGGAAACTATGCGATCCTCCTGCCTGTCTGCTGCCTGTCTTCGTCTGAATCCAAACAGCGAGGATGAAGATTATTATTGTGGAGTCTTCATCTCTCTGACCGCCACAGAGAGGAGACCAACTGTGGCAAAGGTCAGGATCCAGACTGAGGATCCAGACTCAGGATCCAGGCTGAGGATCCAGACTCAGGATCCAGGCTCAGGATCCAGACTGAGGATCCAAACTGAGGATCCAGACTGAGGATCCAGACTCAGGATCCAGACTCAGGATCCAGACTGAGGATCCAGACTCAGGATCCAGACTGAGGATCCAGACCGAGGATCCAGACTGAGGATCCAGACTGAGGATCCAGACTCAGGATCCAGACTCAGGATCCAGACTGAGGATCCAGACTGAGGATCCAGACTGAGGATCCAGACTCAGGATCGAGACTCAGGATCCAGACTGAGGATCCAGACTCAGGATCCAGACTGAGGATCCAGACTGAGGATCCAGGCTGTGGATCCAGACTGAGGATCCAGACTGAGGATCCAGGCTCAGGATACAGACTGAGGATCCAGGCTCAGGATCCAGAATCAGGATCCAGACTCAGGATCCAGACTCAGGATCCAGGCTCAGGATCCAGACTGAAGATCCAGGCTCAGGATCCAGGCTCAGGATCCAGGCTCAGGATCCAGACTCAGGATCCAGACTCACACCACCATGTGTGTCTTCACCCACTCAGCCACCATAAAATACACAAGTGACCTTTTAATATAATTCAACATTATGGTTTGTGGTCTTTCAGTGGAATCATATGGTGATGATGTGATGATTTTGGATATCATGATGACACACAATGCAGCTTTCTAAACTGATAACGAGCTAATTTTATTTAAAAACTGACGTATGTTAGTAATATTAGTTTGAAAATTTCCGTTTTGTTTGACATCACACCTAACACTACCATTCGGCTCAACGGGATGGACATTCATTTGATAAACGTGGTTTTGCATATGTGAGCCGAATCATGATATACCGTATTTCCTCTAATATTGGCCCGGGCCTTTATTTCCCTCAGCTGCAGAGGGTTAGGGTTAGGGTTTATTTCTAATTCCCTCTGTTTGATAAGTATATTTGCTCATATTTTAGTACGAAGCCTCCTTGTTTTCTGATCTGCTTCTGTTGGGGTTCGTTAGGTATCCGTTTTTTTTTTGTTACTGCGACGCATTACAATAATTACGGTAATCGACGGCGGCACGCTCCAGAGACTTCCACCACAGTAGGAAACACCAGGAGACACTAGGAGACACCAAGAGACAGTAGGAGACACCAGGAGACAGTAGGAAACACCAAGAGACAGTAGGAGACACCAGGAGACAGTAGGAAACACCAGGAGACACTAGGAGACACCAAGAGACAGTAGGAGACACCAGGAGACAGTAGGAAACACCAGGAGACACTAGGAGACACCAAGAGACACTAGGAGACACCAGGAGACACCAGGAGACAGTAGGAGACACCAGGAGACAGTAGGAAACACCAGGAGACACTAGGAGACACCAAGAGACAGTAGGAGACACCAGGAGACACCAAGAGACAGTAGGAGACACCAGGAGACAGTAGGAGACACCAGGAGACACTAGGAGACACCAAGAGACAGTAGGAGACACCAGGAGACAGTAGGAAACACCAGGAGACACTAGGAGACACCAAGAGACAGTAGGAGACACCAGGAGACACTAGGAGACACCAAGAGACACTAGGAGACACCAGGAGACACCAGGAGACAGTAGGAGACACCAGGAGACAGTAGGAAACACCAGGAGACACTAGGAGACACCAAGAGACAGTAGGAG
>NW_027279737.1:0-52226 GCF_046629955.1 Centroberyx affinis
CTAACTAACTAACTAACTAGCTCACTAACTAACTAACAAACTAGCTCGCTTTCTAACTATCTAACTAACTGACTGGCTGACTTCCTAACTATATCTATCGACTACAGCCTTAAATCTGTAGTAAAGCTGAGTCATGTCAGTCAAACCAACTGGCTACCTTCATCTACCTACTTAACTAATTAACTAGGCCTAACTATCTAACTAACTAATTAATTAGTTAACCTAGGTCATTCTAGGTCATTTAATCAACTTACCAACTCCATGGGCTCCAGCCTTGCAGCTGTAGTGAAGCAGAGTCATGTCAGTCAATCCGTCACGGTCGTTCACATGGCAACCACGCTTCAGGATCTGAGAGAGAGAGGGATGAGAGAGGAGAGGTTAATACAGAGAGAACGAGAGAGAGAGAGAGAGAGAGAGAGAGGAGAATAGATTTGCATTTTCCACTGCACTAGTGTACAGTATGTTGTTCCGTTATACAGTATTGTTCATGGTTCAGTACTTTAGGCAGTGGTTCTCAAAGTGGGGTCCGGGGACCCCCAGGGGTCCTTGAGGGGGTTCCAGGGGGTCCCCAGCAAAAAGGGGAATCATTTATTTTCACTATAATTCCATCCATAAGTAACACAATGACAGAATGTATGACTATTTTGGTCGTGGGTTTCATACACTTCATACTCTTATCAGATGGGGGACCCTGGGACAAAATCTTATCAAATAGGGGTCTGTGGTCTAATTTGTGTCATTTTAGGGGTCCTTGACATGAAAAAGTTTGAGAACCACTACGTTAGAGTACAGTAAAACCTTTATGTATCTGATACCAGCTGGCTTTCAAAGGCTCAGGGTCAACGTCAGTTACAGCCGCCATTTTGAAAAAAAAAAAAAAAAAAGCTGGTGTAAACAACCGGAATGAAAATGGAAGGTCAGAGAAAGCTGAGAAGAGACAAAACACAAACGATGACAAACAACAAACGGCACAAATATAAGCGCCAATCGTGTACATGTACGATAAGAAAGTGCAGAATGATGTTAATTCTGCAGTACATGATAGAACAGTGTTTTCTGAAATAAGTCGAGTCAGAAGTTCTGGCAGAATATTTTTTGGAAGAGTAACAACTGGAGGAGACGACAGGTGCTGCAACCGTGGCTGCTATAGTTTCACGTGTGGAACCAATGGCGCGGTCACATTAGCACAAACCTACGCGGAAATTCACTTCACTTCCCATTGATTTGATGAATGAATGAATTTGTTGAATTGAAAACCGTGCGAAGAACGAATAAAAACAATCTCTTCTGGTTGCAAATTGGTTTTGCACTTCGCCTTCGCGCAGAGTTCAAATTTGGTGAACATTGACCTGCCAATTCGTACAGTCGGCCAATAGAAACATTTGTTTGACTGTGTTGTCCTCTGAGGAAAAAATCCAACATGGAGGGATTATATAATATTATGTAATATAAATGGTACATTCACAGTTTTCCTGTGCAGTCAACAGTTTGCTAACAACATAGCATAGAATCGGAGTCAAATGATTAGTTAGCTGCTTAACCAGCTGAAACAGTGAATGAAGATTGATGCAGGTTGTTCACAAAGTGTAATTTATTGTAGAAACCATGGTAGCTATCTTATAGTGATCTCCTCTGCTACAAATTTGAAATGTAGCAGAGGAGTCACCGGTTACCAGTCTCACCTTGACAGATCTTTCTTCTGCAAGTTTACTAGTACAACAAGTTTAGTTTAACAAGTTTAACAAGTTTACTAGTTTAACAAGTTTACCAGTTTAACAAGTTTAACAAGTTTACCAGTTTAACAAGTTTACTAGTTCAACAAGTTTACTAGTTTAACAAGTTTAACAAGTTTACTAGTTTAACAAGTTTACCAGTTTAACAAGTTTACTAGTTCAACAAGTTTACTAGTTTAACAAGTTTAACAAGTTTACTAGTTTAACAAGTTAACCAGTTTAACAAGTTTACCAGTTCAACACGTTTACTAGTTCAACAAGTTCACCAGTTTAACAAGTTTACCAGTTCAACACGTTTACTAGTTCAACAAGTTTAGGCCTACTAGTTTAACAAGTTTACTAGTTTAACAAGTTTAGGCCTACTAGTTTAACAAGTTTAGGCCTACTAGTTTAACAAGTTTACTAGTTTAACAAGTTTAGGCCTACTAGTTTAACAAGTTTAGGCCTGCTAGTTTAACAAGTTTACTAGTTTAACAAGTTTAGGCTTACTAGTTCAACAAGTTTACTAGTTTAACAAGTTTAGGCCTACTAGTTTAACAAGTTTACTAGTTTAACAAGTTTACTAGTTCAACAAGTTTAGGCCTACTAGTTTAACAAGTTTACTAGTTTAACAAGTTTAGGCCTACTAGTTTAACAAGTTTAGTTCAACAAGTTTACTAGTTCAACAAGTTTACTAGTTCAACAAGTTTAGGCCTACTAGTTTAACAAGTTTACCAGTTCAACAAGTTTACTAGTTCAACAAGTTTACTAGTTCAACAAGTTTAGGCTTACTAGTTCAACAAGTTTACTAGTTCAACAAGTTTAGGCCTACTAGTTTAACAAGTTTACTAGTTTAACAAGTTTACCAGTTCAACAAGTTTACCAGTTCAACAAGTTTACTAGTTTAACAAGTTTACCAGTTTAACAAGTTTACTCGCTCGCTCATCGATTCCGCCATTATGAGAATTTTCTTCAGGAATGGGAGGGGGAGAGCACCACTATTAAAAAGTGAGGGAGGAGACAAAATAGTTTTAAAATAAATGAAAAGCTGCTGAATGGAGCGGGAGGAGCTTCGTTCAGGAGCAGAATTTGACAACAAGCTTTAGAAAAGAGGTGAAAACAGCAACACAGCTGCTGCTGTGTGGATGTTGGTTTATATCATTATGTCTCAGTGAAATCTCCACATAGACCACATTAGTTTCAAAATTGGTTATAAAGTCTGATATCGCTTATTGCAGGTTTAAGACTGAGCAGAAATGTCGGCGTGCTAACCAGCTTATGCTCACACCGATTCTAACCACATTCTGATAATCAGACTGAGGTGTTGACATGGTCCTGATCAGGTTTAAATCAGATTATTATTGTGCGTGGAAAAGGTTAAAACCTGAGTCTGAATCACACTGCAGCTCTGAGTCATGTCACCGTCCAATCCTCCATGCCTCCATGCTGAGTCATGATAGAGCCCCACTGGTTTCTTCTCTCTCTCTCTCTCTCTCTCTCTCTCCCTCTCTCTCTCTCTCAGTGTCGCTCTGTCTCTCTCTCTCCACCACTTTCTCTCACTGTCCCTTTTCAAGAGCAGGCAGCCATTTTAACTGGGTCATAATCATGCTGCTTTAATGTGTGTGTGTGTGTGTGTCTAGTGGAGAGAGGTCTTATTATTCCAGTCATTTATCAGCAGCTAGATGGCGTTTCTAGAGAGGACAGAATCAATACTAACACCAACACTACTGCTGCTATACACAATGGGTAGAGAGCAGTGCGTGTGTGTGTGTGTGTGTGTGTGTGTGTGTGTGTGTGTGTGTGTTATGAGCGTGCACGTGAGCTGTCAGTCCCGTCTGTATTTACAGCCCAGCCTGACTCTTTTCCCAGAAAGACTTGAATTAAAGTCGATACAGCAGGAGGAGAGTCACACTCAGTCTTTCCCTCGCTCGCTCGCTCCTCTCTCTCTTCATCCTCTCTCTCTTCATTCTCCACACTCTTTTTTTTCTCTGTCCATTTAATCACATCACTCTCTCTCTCTCTCTTTCTTTCATTTCAGTATTGCAGGATGGAAACAGAGCAACGGTTGGCTCTCACACAATACAGAATCTCTCACTACGGCTCTAATGTGAGCAAACTCCATGCTGCTCAATGGGATTTCACTGTCTGTTAGCTCCCTGTGTGTGTGTGTGTGTGTGTGTGTGTGTGTGTGTGTGTGTGTGTGTGTGTGTATGTGTGTCCACAGGGCTGAATCTGGGTCACAGTAAGAAGGACAATCAAGTCTGGATTCAGACGCTGTGCCAGCAACACACACACACACACACACACACACACACACACACACACTGCTGACCAACACAAAAGCCCTACAGAGATCATGAACAGAGAGAAGAAACTAGAACAGACAAGACAGACATCCAGTCCAATAAAGCTGGGTGAACTGGGAAACTGGAACAGATCAGCATGTAGAACTGGTTTGACTGGTTTCTATTCTGTTTCTACTGCAGCACAAATTAAGATATTATTCAACTGGTGAGACTGGTTTCTGTATGAGCAGATCCTGGGTGTGTGAAGTGAAAACACGCCGTTCTTAAATTTCTGAAACTGCTATGAACCTCACAACCTAGACCACACACACTCTACAGTCCAACACACACACACACACACACACACACGCAAACAAAAATAATTCTTCCCAGGATGGAAACTCTATCCTTAATTCTCAATCTCTCTCTCTCTCTCTCTCTCTCTCTCTAATTCAATAGGTTTTATTGGCATGATTCTCCATTAAAAGGCCTCATGTATCCCAGAGTTTCCCCTGCCATTTTTGTCACAAGATGGTGCAGATCCCAAATACTTGTAATTTTTTTTCCATGGAAATGGTTAAAGATGTTGAATATTGGCACAAAAATATTGGCACAAAATATTACCTATCAGCGACTTCAGTCTAAAAATATCAGTATTGGCCCTCAAAAACTCATATTGCCAGAACCCTGGTTCAAAGTGGAGATATTGCAGTTGAAGGCAAGATAGAGGAGGAGGAAGGGGGTGAAGGGGATGAGGAGGAGGGGGAGAAGGAGGAGGAGGAGGAGGAGGAGGCCCCCAAACCCTTGTCCCCCTTGTTTAGAACAATATTGCCAAAACATTATGGTATAAAGTGAGTGTGTGTGCGTGTGTGTGTGTGTGTGTGTGCGTGCGTGTGCATCACCTCGTTGCCGATGACGTCGATCTTGTGCTGCACCTGGGGAACCCACTGCCGCACGATGGCAAACAGCTCCGGGATGCTGGTCCGAGGATCCAGCAGGATCTCCAGACAGGCCGGGTCGTTAGGGTCGAAGAAGGTGAAGGCTGGGAGGGGGGGGGGGGGGGGGGGGGAGAGAGAGAGAGAGGGAGAGAGAGAGAGAGAGAGAGAAATATTAATTATTAGAATCCATGACCATGAACTTGAAATTGAGAGAGGCCGCTATGTATTCACTGCTGGATAATAGAGACGGCCAGCACGCACACACACACACACACACACACACACACACACACACTCAAGCACGGAGAGAGAGAGAGAGATGAAGAGAGAGAGAGAGAGAGAGAGAGAGAGAAATATGAACTATATATAGAATCCGTGAACTTGAAATTGAGAGAGGCCGCTATGTATTCACTGCTGCATAATAGAGACGGCCAGCACACACACACACACACACACACACACACACACACACACACACTCAGGCACGGTCCATCACATAGTATATAACAGAATTCCCCTGCAGACACACACACACACACACACACACACACAGCATATAATGGAGTTGCCCAGCTCCGATGTTTGTCCTGTGAATATCAATGAGTGTGTGGTGAACTCAGTAGCTGCAGCTGCCTGTGCTGTCTGGCAGAGATGAGACGATATCTACTGTATCTGAATTCAATAAATCACAATAGAAACATGTGTCAGTCCGTATGTTGTGTCAGGAACATGAATGGTGATATCAGCTCCGTGTGATTCTGCTTTATTACGCGGCTTTGTTGAATACTCGATTCTGATTGGTCAATTGCGGCATTCTACGGTCTGTTATTTCTGAATAGCAGACCGTTGCTATGGACGCAGTTCTGATCTTAGACTCTGGAGGACCACGTCCAATCATATCGATCCGCAGAAAGAAGTCCGGTAAATTTAGCGGTTAATTTAAATTTAACAACGTCAGCTCATTCGCGACACCCTGTGGCAAAAAAAAAACAACGTTAGCTTTCCGTTACTCCATCAGAAAACACAGATGATATAGCAGTATATTTAAGGTGGTATAACAGTATATATTTAAGGTGGTATGACCTACCAGAGTGTTTGGGTAGTAGTGTCATCTGTCATCTGCCGTACGCTTTAAGATGATATAGCAGTATATTTAAGGTGGTATAACAGTATATATTTAAGGTGGTATGACCTACCAGAGTGTTTGGGTAGTAGTGTCATCTGTCATCTGCCGTACGCTTTAAGATGATATAGCAGTATATTTAAGGTGGTATAACAGTATATATTTAAGGTGGTATAACCTGCCATAGTCTTTGGGCAGCGGGATCTGGACAGAGGGATGAACTATGGGCTGTACTGAATAATATTTATTTAAGGTGGTATGATAATCAGTATTTAAGGTGGTATAACAGTATATATTTAAGGTGGTATGACCTACCTTAGTCTTTGTGTAGTAGTGCCATATGTGTTCTGCAGTAAGCTTTAAGGTGGTATAACAGTATATATTTAAGGTGGTATGTATATTTATATTTTAAGTGTATAACAGTCAGTATTTAAGGTGGTATAGCGGTATATATTAAGGTGGTATAACAGTATATATTTAAGGTTGTATGTATATTTTAAGTGTATAACAGTTAGTATTTAAGGTGGTATAGCAGTATATATTAAGGCGGTATAGCAGTATATATTAAGGTGGTATAACAGTATATATTTAAGGTGGTATGTATATTTAAGGTGGTATGAGGTACCGTAGTCCTTGGGCAGCGGGGCCTGGGCGGAGGGATGCACCATGGGACGGCGGCGCGGCTCGTGGACGGGACTCTGGTACTGGGACACGGACAGCGGCTCCGGCTCGGCCTCGGCCTCCCGGTCCGGGCCGCGCCCGGTACCCGCCTCCTCCTCCTCCTCCTCGTCCCGCTCCTCCCGCTCCTCCTCTTGCTCCTCCTCCTCGTCCTCCACCTCCGTCCTCTCCTCCCCCTCCCTCTCCTCTTCGAGCTCATACTCCTCCTCTTCCTCCTCCTCCTCCTCCTCCTCCTCGGTCAGCGCCTCCTCCTCATCCTTCTGCACCCTGCCCTCCTCCTGCTCCTCCCGGTCGTGCCTCTCCTTCTCCTGCGCCTCCAGGTTCTCCTCTTTAGTCATGGTGAGGGATGCTGCTGCGGCCTGCGGAGGGAAGTAGGACAAATAAAAAACATTCAGCTCAGTCAGGGAAAGTCTGATGTTGATTTCTAACACAGTGAGCGTCATTTTGTTCACTTTTTGATGTTAGATGGTACAAAGCCTGTAGAGTGAGAGCAGAACCTTCAACTCAGACAACATTTCTATTTTTGGGAACAAATATCCAGAGTTGGACCTTCGGCACCCAGCAACAATGGAGGCTCGGAGATTTTGGCTTGTTTTGCAAGTAGCTGGCTGGCGACTGTCACCTGATTAACTATGCATACTGTCGACCAATCAGAGCATTCATTAAAGCCTGGGTGTAGGTGATGTCATTTACACCAGGAAGTAGACTGGAATTCTAAATCTGTTTGATTTACTTTACATTAACTTAACTTTAACTGGTCGTTTGTTAAATTATACCATGAAAGTGAAAAATGCAATTCTCATTGAACTGGATCTTTAATTTATGGAAAAATATTCTATGTATCTGATCATCCATCTATCCATCCATCCATTCATTACATCTAGTTATTTAACCAGGTTAGTCCTGTTGTGATTTGACATCTCTCTTCAGGAGAGCAGCATCATGACTAACATTGATATTACAGACAAATGAAATACAAAACCGACAAAGCAAAAAATACAGCATTCAAAGTCAGATGATGAAGTACGAAAGTTGGAGAAAACTTTGCTACCTGAGTTTCTGAGTTTTGATACAACAATAACCTTTAACCTTCTCAACATGATGGGAAAATCAAGCTTTGTGTGAGTCAATGGGAAAAAAACACTTCAATATACAGGCAACTTTACTAGTCGTTTGTTGTTGTCCAGACCAACCATCATAACATTAGTTTAAATTAAGTTTGTTAAACCAGCGTGTTAAGCTGCAGGATGGCCATGTTTGTTTACTGTTTGTCTTGCGGGTTTTGATTTCTGACAAAATAGCATGTGAAAGCAAAGCTGTGAAATGTCGGACTTTCCCATCAGAACATGAACGCAGCATTACTCAGCTCCACCAGCCGCTTCAGCAGGTCAGCAACCTTCATTCAGAATGACTGACTGATATTTTTTCATTTTGTTCATGGCAGTGTGCCACGATCATCCAACTCAAGCATAACAAAGTATGTACATATACATTATAAACACAAAATATTCAACTCTAATGTTATTTATACATACCCATAAACCCATATACACAGACATATACAGTATATATGTATACTGTACCACAACTGAAAAGGAGCAGGAAGAAGAAAAACTTTTAGTACCTGCCCCTTTTTTTGTAATTCAAATACAAACTCTTAATACTTAATAATACTGAAGCATTTAATCTACAGAAAGCTAATGAAGCGAGCTAAGCAACCGTCACTCAGAGATCCTGCTTCGTTTGGAAAACCCAGCTGGGTAAAATAGGGATCATGCCACTGATGAAGTTTTGGGATTTCCCAGCCACTCCGGCCTGAAGAAAACAAAGTCATCATGTTCCTGTCCTGACTGGGCGTGGACTGACGGTGTTCAGACCGGTCCAATAACTTGACTTGGATCAATTCATTGATTGATTGTGGTTTGTGCGTAGCAGACCACACCCTGATAGTTACTGTAATGAGGAAGTCCTGCAGCTAGCATAATGTGACACTGCTGTAATCAGCCAATCAGAGAAGCCTTGGCTCTGGTCCGGTCTAGTCTGGCGTCCCCCCCCCCCCCCCCCCACACACACACACCTTTACTTCTTTCATCCTTCCTTCCCTTCTTCCTTTCTTTCCATTCTGCATCACCAGGCAAGCACTATGTGTAGCTCAGGGGTGTGTGTGTACGTGTGTGTGTGTGTGTGAGACAGAGAGAGAGAGAGAGACAGAGACAGACAGAGAGAGAGAAAGAGAGAGAGAAACAGAGGGAAGGCAAGCTCATTGGTCGACTGCATCGTACCAGCGACGGCGAGGCTGAACGCTCCCTGTCCATCACTAGCTGCTGACAGCCTGACTGGATTAAATCTATATTCCACTTTAACAAATGGACAGGAGGCTGAAATCCATCCAGCACTCCCTCCATCATCCATCCATCCATCCATCCATCCATCCATACTTCTATCACCATGAGTCTAGAATAGAACAGAGTGGAATAGAGCAGTTAATTATTCATTCTGGCTGGAGAAGACGGTTGACCACAAATCCTCCTTTGGAAAAAACAAACAAAAAAACAATAATACTGTTCAGTAGTTTGTTATGAGAATGTCTCTTCTAGTTGTTTGTTGTTGGTTAGCTGTGTAACTGTTTATTTACGTTGCGTACAGCTGGAGTCGCGGCACATGGCGTCAAACAAGCGTCAGGCAGGGGAAGAAGACACAAACTGAGCCGCACGTCCACAAATGTGATTTGAATCGCATTTCAGTTAAATTAAATTATAATTATAATAATTGAGGGGCAACCTCATTTGCAGTGCTGCCGAGAGCACATCAAATAAAAAGGGTCGTTACAAAAATAAATTAAGAAAAATTAAAACACATATATATCTAAGCTCAGATAAAAAAAAAAAAACAGAAAACACAAGAATAAGTAGAAATGTAAGAGGAAAGACATTTACAATCACTAAAATTAATTAAAACAAATACAGGTTTTTTTTGACAGGTTTTTAGATCTTTTTTTTTAAATTGTCCAAATGAAACCAGATTACTGATTTTCAGAAAGTGGCCGTTGAAAAGCTGAGACAAAAAGCAATACCAAAAAATATCCTGCTTATATCGGATATGTAGAAAAAAATCAGATTTGAGGCACGTGTCTGATCACAGTGTGAGGAACAGCCTGAGTCTGGAGGATGGATGGATAAACAGAAGACGACCAGCTGAAGCTTCTTAATCTTTCACACAGCTGTGTTATCTGTCTGTCTATATCTGGAGCTTAGGAAATGTATATATACACACACACACACACACACACACACACACCATTTAGTAGGTCAACCCAGGCGCATAAGACAGTCCTATAGCCAAATTATTAAGTAGCGACCAGATGTGGTTTGACTTTATGGTACAGTTAGCTTCTAATGAGCAACAAATGATCCTGTAAGAAAGTGAAACTATGTTTAATAAAGGCCAAATAAATGTATTGTCCTCTGAGCTCTCAGTGTTTTGTCAATTATAAAGGCCATGTCCGATATAATATGGCATAATATGGCATGTGTTGTCTAATTAAGCTATCATTGGAAGCATTAAATGTGGTGTCTAATTATAGCATAATTAGTGTCTAACTAGCATATTTTGGATCTGATATGGCATTGTATTGATTTCTAATTAGACTATGATCTTGTAAAATGGGGTCTAATAGTGTATTAAGATCTCCTATTTGGTTTCTAATTAGAGTATAATTTGGTATAATAGTGTCTAAGTATAGTATATTTTGGGTCTAATACAGTATTATATGCGGCTTCTAATTACAGCATAATTTAGGTGTATGGTGTCTAATTAGGGTATAACTGTGTTTGTTTACTGTCTAATAAAAAACATTATATTTCTAATTTTTGTCTGATCTGTGTGTCTCATCTACACACCGCAGATCTGGATCCATGGCAGCTCCAGCTCTACATCCACCAGTAATATCAGATTTGATTTTATACGACTTAAGGCCCATGAACAATGTGTGGAAAATGCGTTATTGTTGTCTCTGCATTCAAAAACTCGCTCTGAGATTGATCCAAAAATGTAGTTACCGTTCTGGTTTTGGATGTTTTTATGGTTATGGTTGTAGTGGGAACACAGACATATAGTTATATACTTACTGCTCTAGATGTGAATGTGCCTTTACAATACAGTTTAAATAATTCTTCAATTTAGGAGCGGACCTTTAACCATGAGCCATCTGTTGGAGGCTGTTATCGGCTTCCGTGAGTGGAGATATTTCAGTTCGGGTATCTCCAGTGGGAACTGAACCGCTAACCCAGACAGTGTTAGTGCCTGACTCTACCCAACGACTGGAATAAACAGAAGAAGAAAAACTGGGTAGTTAGCATGAGCAGCGATAGCCACCATGGCTGAACCGATAAAGAAAAGAGAAACTCATCCGCACTAATACGTTTTCGTTTTAAAACGCATAACTTTTGCTCCGTTTACGCCTAGCCTCCGCACTGCTCCGGCGTTTTCGGACCCTGAAACGGAGACTTTTGAAAACGCTGCTGACCCCGTTTCAGTTGGAAAACTCCGGGATCGTGTTTTAGTCCGGACGGGCGGAAACGGAGACTTTTGAAAACGATGAGGCAGACGCCCACGTTCGCTTCCTGATTGGCTCTTATCAGTCACGACGTGTCCTTCCCTGATTCGTCACGCCCCCTATCACCTGACCCTTTTCCGGAAGAAAACAAACGACATCAGCCTTGACTACCTGTGGTTAATTCAACATGGATAACGAATTACAGGCGTTGCTGACCTTGTTGTCCCTGCTAGCTGCTGTTGTGCAGTTAAATTCTGCATTTTATATAATGCTGCTACTGCCTACATGCGCAGGAGGCAAGCTATTATTCGAGTAATTTGCGACAATTCCCGTATTTTCTGCAACTAAGCAACTAACCGCAGAGTAGACAATCTGCTTCCTGTTTACACCGGCACGCACATGCCCAGTGTACACGAACGGTCATGTGATATGCGTTTTCAGGCGTGTCAGTATGGACGGAGATTATTTCTGAAACGCTCGTGTGGACCGAGATCGTTTTCGTTTTAAAACGCCGTTTTAAAACGAAAACGTATCAGTGTGGACGTGGCCTCAAACAGCAGCAACAGAAAATCCAAGCTCCGCCCACACTGTTTGATTGACAGGTGATCTGTGGGAAGAGCAGTGCAGAAACACCACAGTGATGAGACTCAATAAAGATAATGAGGAACTTGCGGATTGCCACTTCTCTCTCTCTCTTTCTCTCTCTGTTTCTGTCTCTCTCTCTCTTTCTCTCTCTCTCTTTCTCTCTCTTTCTCTCCCCCTCTCTCTCTCTTTTCTCTCTCTCTCTCACTCTCTCTACCTTCACGTTTTCTTCTTTGTGGTTTATGTAATCTCATCTGGTCTCATCTGGTCGAACAGTAATCACATCTAAACAGGAAGTTCGGACGCTCCACTGATGTGACGATAAACGTTACGCAATATACAACCATGTGAGTCAGCATGGGCTCATATGGACACACACACACACACACACACACACACACACACACACATTAAATCAACTTTATTTTCAAAGGCTTAAGCCAAATTCTCCTGCTACTGCTATTTCGCAACCTATTCTATTCTATTCTATTCATTCTGTTATATTATATTATATTCCTTGTCAACATTACTGACATTTCAGAGAATTAGAAGATGTATTCCCCTTCGTCCAGAGTTCAGGCTGCAGGGAAATGATGGAGAGACAAATTTTTTTTTTTTTCCTCAGATTTCCCCCAAATAATACTTTAAAACAAGGAGGGAGTAATATATAGAATTCCTACAATAATAAGTAGTGATGCCTCCTGCTTTCAATCCCCATCAACCCTGCTGACAATATTCTGCTATAAACTCTCTGTGAATGTGAAGAGGTTTGATCCAAAATGAGAACTATCCTTCAGAATGACTGATTGCATAAAAAAATAACACAAATTAAAGTAGTTTTTAGAATATAGTAGGGGAACAAAAGTCATTTGATGACAACATGACAACATTTACAAACTGGATCGTCTGAGTTTAAAGATATTGCAGTGAACACTTCAGTAGATATTCAATAAACTGAATGACAAATATTAAGTGAAGCATTTTCTTTTCCCAAAATGTAGATTGTGTACAGTGTTACTGGAGTCAGACTCTCTTATAGGATTACAAAAATAAATACAGTAATATTACCTTTTAGAAGGTTATTGTACAAATATCACAGCAAAAATGCAAACCCTTTTTAGGAATATTATAGGAATACTGTAGTGATGCCACAGGAGATTAAAAAAATACCAATAAATACCCACAGGTGTAAAATCAATACTGACAGAGACATTCTTTCACTTTCTATAGGAATATTATGAGAATATTATAGTGATACCATAGAAGATTAAAAAAAATAACATTATACACCATAGGATCACTGTAAACTCACTCACTATTAAATACTACAGACACACTGTAAGTTATAGGAATATTATAGGGATATTATAGTAATATAGGCCTAATGAGGATTAAAAATACCATTAATGTTTTGTTTTTTATACTGCAACTTGATCTTTATTCTCTTTTTATGCATTTTAATTCTTTATTTATTCTCTCTTCTTACACACTTCATTATCTCCTTTTATTTGTTTTGTTTTTTTATTGATCTTATCCTGTATTTCTTATCTAATGTTTATATATACCTCGTGTAAAGCACTTTGACTTTGTGTATGAAATGTGCTACAGAAATAAATTTGCCTATTGGAACTGAATAGTACCATAGAATCACTGTAGACTCACTATTGATCACCACAGATTCACTATATGTCCCTATAGAAATATTATAGGGATATTATAGTAATATAGACCTAATAGGGATTAAAAATACCAGTAATGTTATGGGATTTTTATGTCCTATAGTAGCACTATACTTTTCCTATGATAAAAAAAAAGCCTCTCTGAAACTCAATATTGAGTTTATAGTGTTTTGTTTATGGTTTCAATGGTATTATTAGGCGATAATATTCCTATAATATTCCTATAGGAACTGAAGTACCACAGTACTTAAAAGAAAAAACACCATAAACATACTATTGATCACCACAGATAGGCTACACTATAAATCCCTATATAGGAATATAATAGGAGATTAAAAAACACCATAACGAGCAATAAAGTCACTATAAATTCAATACTGAGCACCACAGACACACTATAAGTGCTTATAGGAATATTATGGGTATTATATATAATATTACAGGTGTGATTTGTCATCATGGTGATCATTTTAGTGGTATAGCCTATCAGTAATATTTTTGTTGTGTTATGGGGTGGGTGTGTGAGCAGGCTGGGAGGCAGGAGGAGGCCTGTCTGACCCGGGAGGGAGGCAGCATCCTCCACCCTCCATCCTCCACCCTCCATCCTCCATTTTACACAAACAAACACAGTCCGACACGCAGAAACCCCGGGGATAACCCGTCGGTCTGTCGGCTTCACGCCACCAGCTCTCCCTCAGCGTCCAAATGCGCATTACAGCGCTGGTTTGTTTTTTTTTATCAAGGTTTGGTCCAAAGAAACGCGACCGTTCCCGATTTGTGCCAATGTGCGTAGCAGGAAAAAAAAACGCCCCGTTGACAAACAATGAGAGAGACGCACGGAGAGGAAATAAAGACGTGATGGAGTAAATATTAAACCCAAACTAATATGAAATGCGTTGTGGACGGTTTTACCTGCCTGTCATCAAACTGACGGAGGAAAAACACATTTATTTCTGTTTTTGTATGAACAGCGCCTCTCTCTCTCTCTCTCTCTCTCCTCAGCATCTCCATCTTACCAGCAGACGGAGGCAGAGAAATAATATGAAAAATAATAAAGAATACTAATAATAAATGCATCCGTTAATAGAAACTGTGATAAAAAACGGTAATAAAATGTGTTTTTACCTGAAAACAAGCCTCAGGTGGACGTGATGAGCCTCTCCTCTCTGATAACGCTGCTGTGCTCAGACAGACTCTCTCTCCCGCTGTCTCTCTACGTCTCTCTACCACTCTCTCTCTCTCCCGCTGTCTCTCTACCACTCTCTCTCTCTCCCGCTGTCTCTCTACCACTCTCTCTCTCTTCCGCTGTCTCTCTACCACTCTCTCTCTCACGCTGTCTCTCTACCACTCTCTCTCTCTCTCCCGCTGTCTCTCTACGTCTCTCTACCTCTCTCTCTCTCCCGCTGTCTTTCTATCTCTCTCTCTCTCTCTCTCTCTCTCTCTCTCAGATCTGTATTCAATTGTCAGCAGGGAAGTAAAAGCTTCTGGCTCTCACTTGTGAAACGAAAAAAAATAAACAGAATAAACTGAATGACTGGAATTAACAGAAAAAAATATAAAACTGTGTTGGTTGAATTTCAGCCTACTACAATTTAAAAAAAAACTACAACTACCACTACTATTGATCCATCATAATTATTAATATTAATATAATTGTTGTTGTTGATAATGATGCTGATGATGCTGATGTTGTTTTATTGATATATTGTTATTACCCAGCCTGTTTACAAAGCCAGGACAAGTTCACATATCTTGATCTTTAAAAACCTGAATATGATAATTGGGATGAACTGATATTTTCCAGGATATTTAGTCTGTAAACTCCTCATTCATCCTCTGCTGCAGTTTTCTCTCTGTCCACTAGGCGTCGCTGTAGATAAGAGAGATTGCAGTCAGTCTTGTTTTACCTCCAAAGACTTCTGAGGAGTGGGAAGCTGCTCTGTTTGTTATTTATTTGGAAAGCAATCCAACAGGAAGACCAGAATTCAGATTCATATCAGGATTACTGAATGAAAACAGACAACAGGGACACAAATTAGACATCAAATGAAGAAATATGATCCTTCTTGATAGAACGTTAAAGGAAAAATCCAAACTGAAATAACACAATATCAACAATATCACACTGTTCTCTAAGTAGACATCACCAGCAGCTGTTTTTAGCAGAGTTGAAGTGTTTTTGGGTGGAATGACCCAAAAACACTTTAAACTCGTCACTGCAAACATAGCTCTGTATGTTAGCATGGGGATTTTTTTTTTCTGTGAGGTTATAAACAGATTATTATTATCATTATGAAGGGTTTTATATGTGTTTCTGTTGGCAGGACTCATCAGCTGGAAACAGAATCATAGAAAGAAACCCTTCAGTTGGTCTGGTTGTACTGTCTCTCTCTGCTGTTAAATACAGGCTGAACATGGCAAGAAGCTTTTGGGAAACCAGTGGCACATCTCAGCTTTTGCTTTTGGAGAGAGGGAGAGAAGAGAGGAAGGGTTGAAGGGAAGTGCTTAAGGAAGTGCTTAAGGAGGGGGTGTATTTGAAGCGGTGGTAAGGTGCTGTCAGGGCTGAATGCTTTCATTCAAGGTTCAAATTGTTTGGCTGGGTGTGTCAACTAAGTCTTCATGAATGCAAAGCACAAATCAAAGGTTCCTGTACAGTTTAACCCAATGGCCACGCCTCTGTGTTGTGATTGGTCGCACTGTGTTAAGGTTCAGCCTCCCTGCCTTAGCTCACTGTGCCAAGTTGTATGAGAGAAAGTCTGGGAAAGGAGAGGCTGTCAAGAAAACGAAACTTACCAGAAATCATTTCCTCAGCTCTCCCCCTCTGGTCAGTTCCCTGGTTTTCTGCAGAGAGACATCGGTCCTGTCTGAAAAGGTGAAGTTTGGCTCCTTTGTGTTCATGTTTGCAGTTTGTTGCATGCTGTAAAATTCCAATGCTCTATGTGTCACCATGTGTGGATCAGTGGACGTGTCATTCTTTTGACTTCTGAACTCCTCTGTGTGTGAATGCTCGCCCTGGTTTATATGGCACAATGCACTAGATATCTGGTCCAGATCATGTCATCATCCAGAAAACCAATACATATGAGCAATGAAATGCTTTTTCCTCACTCTAATTCAGCCAAGGTGATACACTAGAAAATAAATCATGTGATTTCTGCTGGTAACTGAGGTTTAGGACACCGTTCCTGTTTTCACAGAGAATCTCAGAGTGATATCTGATCTATTCTTAGGGTTAGGGTTAAACCCTAACCCTATACCACATCACTGGATACAAGCAGACAGATAAAATCATACTCATCCTGTTGACCTCTGTTTCTGAAAATTTCTCTCAGTACTTTTTGTGCAGTGAGTCCGACAGTTCAATGATACTTTTTCCCATGAAATCAGTAGCACCTTTTGGGCTTGCACTGATTTTGAAATAAATCACAATAATTTTAATATCAAACACAGACACAGACTCGTTAAACTGTTGCACACATTTGATATAAAAATATTGCAATGACGAGAAGTTGTGAAGGCATCAACTTCATCTGAGATGATGGTGTTGAACCACCGTTTCATGTTTTTAGCAAGAGCGAAATAATTCTGTGCAGCAGTTTCTGAGCGCTGAACCTTGTGGTACACCGAAATTAACTTTGAAGCATTCAGAGGTGATGTAGTTGTGAGGAACACCGTGCGTTCTATCAGACAGATAAGACTTAAACCATGAAGGTGTGGGGCCGCAGAAGCCAATGTAGTTTGCAAGCTGATTTAGAAAGATGTTGTGATCGACTGTGTCAAAGGCTGCACTCAAATCAAGTACAACTAACACTAAGGAAGAGTCAAAATCTAAGGTAAGAATAGGTAATTTAACACCTTTGTGAGTGCGGTCTCAGTTCTATGAAATGACCTGAAGCTGGTTGAAATGGTTCAATAAACAAGCAACTTGTCGGTCCATGTGACATTTGTTTACAAGCCCTGGTTCACTTGTAATTGAAGTGTGAACCTTAATGAACCAAATGCAAAAATACAACAAAGTTAACATTTCCACAATAGTTTGGACCAAAGAAAACAAAGTGTAGATGTGATCGATCCCTAAAACATATTTAAAGACTCCTCTCCTCTCCTCTCCTCTAGACATGGCCTCATCCAACACTTTCCTGTCTGAAGACCAGTTTCTGTGTTCAATCTGTCTGGAAGTCTTCACTGAACCTGTCTCAACTCCATGCGGACACAACTACTGCCGGACCTGCATCACGGGCTACTGGGCCCGCCGTGAGTTCAGCCAGTGTCCGCTGTGCAAGGAGACCTTCCACACAACACCTGATCTCAGAGTCAACACAGGATTCAGAGAGGTGGTGGAGCATTTCAAGAAGGTGAGAGTCATGGGTGATGATGACTCCCCTGCCGAACCAGGGGAGGTGCCCTGCGACGTTTGCCCCGGGACAAAGCTCAAGGCCCTAAAGTCCTGCCTGGTGTGTCTGGTCTCTTACTGCCAAACTCACCTGGAGCCTCATCAGAGAGTCCCGGCCTTAAAGAGGCACAAGCTGATCAACCCTGTGGAGAACCTGGCGGAGAGGGTGTGCAAGAAGCACGACAGGGTGATGGAGTTTTTCTGCAGGAGAGACCAGATGTGTGTATGCGCCATGTGCTTGAAAGACGACCACATGATGCATGAAACTGTGTCTTTAGCGAAAGAGTTTGGAGAGAGGAAAACTCAGCTGAGGAAGATAAAAAGGCAAATAAAGCGGAACTTAGAAGCGAAATGCTTCAAGATTCAGAAGATTAAACATTCGGTAACACAAGGTCGAAAGGACACAGATAGGGTGATAGCAGACAGCATTGAGGCCTTCTCTGCTCTGGTGGCCTCCATTAAGACCAACACGACTAAGCTGGTTATTCTGTTGCAGGAGAAGCAGAGAGCAGCAGAGCAGCAGGCCAAAGGCTTCATCCAACAGCTGCAGCTGGAGATCGCTGAGCTCCAGAGGAGGAGCACTGCGCTGGAGGAGCTCTCAAACACAGAGGACCACCTCCAACTCCTCCAGAGCCTCCCACCGCTCTCCTCCCCTACACACACCGAAGACTGCTCCGAGATCATGGACCATAATCTCCTGCATGCGGAGACGGTGAGGAGAGCCGTAGCTAAGCTGGAAGAGACACTCAGCAAAGAGATGGAGGAGATTATCAGAGAACTCAATCAGGTCGATAAAAAGAACGAGACAGCCGAGGAACAGACGAAAACCCCTAGCGGTGAGCCGGAGAACCTGTTCGAGGACGAGCTGAGGAAGATCCAGCGGCAGCATGCGGTGGACGTGACTCTGGACCCCGACACAGCGCACTCCTGCCTCGTCCTCTCACAAGACGGGAAACAAGTCAGGGATGGAGGCGCAAAGCGGAATCTCCCCGACAACCCAAAGAGGTTCGACGTTTTCCATTTCGTCCTGGGGAAGGAGGGGTTTTCCTCCGGCAGGTTCTACTATGAGGTTAAGGTTGAAGGGCAGGCAGGGTGGGAAGTCGGAGTGGCGAGAGAACACGTCGTCAGGAAAGGTGTGAATGTCTCCCTCAGCCCCGAAAGCGGATGCTGGACCGTGGGATTGTATTGGGGACGTTACCAGGCCAACGCTAACCCGCCCGTCGCCCTCCACCTGACGCAGCGGCTGCAGAAGGTCGGGGTGTTTGTGGATTACGACGGAGGGGAGGTCTCCTTTTACGACGTGGAGACCAGGGCTCTGATCTACTCTTTCACTGGCTGTACCTTTGCCGCGAGTCAACCATTCCTGAGAAATCTGCTTCTGTTTTACAGCCATCATGGTAGAAAGATTTTCCCGTTATTCCGACCCGGCACAGAGAGTTCTGCTCCTCTACAGATCACTCCTGTCAGCTGAGAGAGCCTGAAGCCCAGTTTACACCGAGATTATCACAGTGAACTAAAAGTAAAACTAATGGTACGTTCAGATTACGGGCTGCAAAGCAACAGGGAGTCATTCATTTTCAATGGAAGCCGGCGACACAAAGCTACAAACGCCAGCGTGTAAAATGTAGCCGGCTTCCATTGAAAATGATTCCTGGATTCACCTCATTCAGTGACTTCATGAACAGAAGAAGAGTCCCTGATATTTTGCACATTTTTATGTAGCTAAAAGTTTTTTATGATGAGAAAACAACACATACTCTTGCATTTTATCATAAATCACATTGTCGTATAAGCAGTGCTTCTGTACGTATGTAATAGGCTGTAAAGTATGTTTGGGAACAGTCTTTATTGTTGTAACAGTCTTTACTGTGTTTCCATATGTAGGCCTACTCTTTTACATTATACTCATATCATTTTCACATAATAGTAATTGTACCGCATTATTACAATGTACAATTTGTCCTATCCAGCGCATTTGTTTGTTTTGGTATCACACAGGCTTGGGCCGATATTTGATATTATCGAAAATTAAAAAAAATCAGCAGTTTTGAATAATTAATAATAATAATAATAATGATGATTATTATTATTAATAGACTAGAAATTTGATGTGATTTAGAAGAAATAAAATCCCCCCCCCCCCAGTGATAATATTGTATATTGCAATATTTTGGCGGGACATTATCGCGATATTAAATTTTGGATATCGCCCAGGTCTACCACAGGTCGTCAGACTTAACATTCATACCGTCTTACATGGTAAGGTAAATAAATAGAAATTAAGAGAAAAAGAAAATCTAAAGGTAAACAAAAGTAATACAAAATATAAAAAAATATATACATATAAAACTGTATTCTGTTATGTAACCCAAAAAAACGACGTATTCTGATTACAGCTACTGAGAGGACTAGCTAAAAATTAGAGGAGTGCTTCTAAAGTAAAAGTGAGAAATTAATTTTAAAAAATGGTGTCTTTATAAAATGTGGCACAGAAGAAAATGTGTGTTTGTATGCAAACCTGGAATAAATAAATTGGTTTAAATTAGGATGTGTGTGTGAACTTGCAATATCAGTCTCATGTCTTTCAAAGTGATATTTTTTTTATCTTGTGCGCACAAGTGAATTATCTTGTGATATTTTTTTTTTTATCTTGTGCACACAAGATAAAAAAAATATCAGCTTTCAGGACTTAGGGGCTCCATAGAAAACAGCAGGAGCTAGTTTTTGTGTTATTTTCTTTCAAACATCAGAGGTCCTGACTCATATCAGGCTCATATCAACAAAAACTGATAGCCATAAATGCTACTAAATGATACACAATCTGCTTGAGCAGCTGCAATAGTTAGGACAAGACAGGAGATAAAAACTCCATGGTAACTCAGATTTACCATGGAGGAAACATCACAACAGATTTATGACTTATGTGAATGTGATGGTGTGTGTGTGTGTGTGTGTGTGTGGTGTTGTGTGGGAGTACATATGGTTGTGTATCTAGGAAGGAATGGTGTATCTGGGTGTGTTCAAGTGTGTATGTGTGCTTATAATTGCTGTGTGTCAGTGTGTGCATATTTGAGAGTGTAGATGGTATGTGTAGACACACACCATGTGTGCCTGTGCGTGTGTGTGCGTGTGTGTGTGTGTGTGTGTGTGTGTGTGTGTTTTCTTCTGAACAGCCAGCTGCAGGTTTCTCACTCCACCAGCAGTGAACAGTGGCGCCCCCTGCTGGCTAGAACAGGAACAACAGGTGCAGAGAAGTAAACATTAAAGGAATAATCTGTGACATTTCCATCTAAATGAATGTCTGTTCCATTCTCTTCTATCTGATTTCCATAACTCAACAGTGATCCAACCTGTATCCAGTTAATAAATCTTCTCCTCTGTTCTAAACAGCCGGTGTCTGGTTGCTCTTTCCTGCCGCACAGGAAGTGATGCGTTTTACGCTTCTGGTTTGTTTGGAATCAACAGAAGAAGAAGAACTGGGTAGTTAGCATGAGCAGCGATAGCCACCATGGCTGAACAGACAGAGAGAAGAGAAACTCAAACTGCAACAACAGAAAATCCAAGCTCCGCCCACACTGTTTGATTGACAGGTGATCTGTGGGAAGTGTCTCTACCACTACTACACTATTATCACAATGATAATTGACAATTTAGATATAAAATGTTTAATATTGTGTATTTATGATATTGTACGCAAACACATAAACACACACACACACCAATTTGAATTTTTCATGACAACTATGAGATGGATGGATAATAAATCAATTACATGTCTAATTACAATTCTTAATTCTTCATAGTGTCCCTGCAGCACCAGTAGCTCTGTGCTGCCTACATTATTGATGTAATAATAATAATAATAACAACCATAATTACTATTATTCTTATCATTAAGAATAAAATTGACAGGAAAAAAAAAATGAAAGCAAGGTAAGAAACAAATAAACAATAAAAGGTGACTTACCGAATCAAACAACAGTGACCAAACCATCGAAACCGGAACTTCCGAGGAGACAGTGAAGGCAGCATAGTGTCCTCGCGCTGTGAAGCAACCTACATCCATGGAAGTGAAGTGTGGGTCTGAAGTGCGAGAGGGTAGGCAGCGAAATGGAGGAAGAAGCGAAGTTTGAAAGGTACGTAACTCCATGTCCAGCCTCGAAATCCACATGTTGATACTTCCTGTACTTACTGTGTGTTGACCGGTAACTTCGGTATGAACGCGCTCCACCGAGAAGCCTTTATGTCCACTTTTAAAACAGTGTCTAACGCTGTTGTCTCTTTCGGTTTCAGTTGTCAGGCGACTGCACCGTTACATAAAAGACGATTGATTTGGGTCACGACACGCTAACAGTAGTTCAACTAGAAAAACTTTGTGAGGTTTCTCATGTCACATCAGGGAAGTGGTGGTAGTTGTTGGAGACTATGTGGGATAAATGACGCCAATCACTTCCATATTTTCTGGAATTGCCATGTTATTGTGCCTTATTGGCAGGGAATTCATAAACATATTAATAATGTATTTGGAGTCGACGTTCCTTTTAGATGTGATACTGTATACATGGGTGACATCTCATTTGAAGGGTGGGATATCAATGATAAAAAAAACTGGTCCAAATAGGCTACTTCTGGCAGCAAGCAAAATGGCTCTCACGAGGAAGTGGCTAAAATCAGAACCACCCACCACTGATGAATGGATAGAAATAATATATGAAATATATATTATGGAAAGGTTGTCAAAAAAGGAAAAATTTTCCGGATTTGGACCAAGTGGACTGAGTACAATAAACCTATAAGGTCAGACATTAGCTGACTTGATAGAATAAATGAGTGAGAATATGGCTGGGCGATATGGTTGAAATCAATATCATGATAATCATAAGGATTTTTCTCGATATCAATATATATCACGATATGGTTCATGTATGCAAAATCACATTAATATTCAAATTAATGTTCATCTCATTGAACCGAATGGTGATGTTAGGTGTGATGTCAAACAAAACTGAAATTTTCAAATAATATTCCTTACCTCATTTTATGAGAGTTTTTAAGTAAAATGTGCTTGTCATCATCAATTTAGACAGCAGAAATGTGTCACGATATTAAAATATCTTCATATCATCACAATATCATTCCACTGAAATTATCGCCCAGCCCTAAGTGAGAATACAATGTGATTTATATTATTTTATTATTTTATTATCTAACAGGTTGCTCTTAATTCATTTTCTCCTTTTTCCCCCCTTCAACCCTTCATAGTATCTAAGGTGAAAGCTTCCCATGTTCAACTGAAAATAATCAAAGCTAATGTTGTAAAAGAAAACCTGTGGAAGAGCTCGGCTGTAAAATGGTTATCAAACGTACTGCTACATTTTTTGTTTTAAATGTGCATAATGCTATGTGAATCTACTTGCAGTAATACTGATACTATGATGATAGTAAAAATGAATGCTTTTCCAAAATAAATATTAAAAATCTCAAAAAAACAGAAAAAGAAAAATACATGCTAACAGCACAGAAATTAGCATTTTGCGACTCTCGGTTAAAGTTGTTTGACAACAGCAACACAAAAATATATCAATAACAACACCTGTATTGTGTTATGGGCTATTTATAAACACAAAATAACTGATTACAGACCGTAGGAGGCGACAGAAAGTTGGCTTCTTAACAGACAACAGACAACACAGCGAGTGAACGGTGGTGGGAGAAGTATTCAAATCCTTTACCTAAGTAAAAGCAGCAGTACCATAATGGGAAAATATTTCATTAAAAGTAAAAGTTCAGCATTTAAAGCTTTACTTCAGTAAAAGAATATAAGCATTAGCACGAAAATGTACTTAAGTGTCAAAAGTAAAAGTCCTCATTCTGGCAGAGTGTTAATTTATTGAAGCATTAACCTGTCAGTATTTTAATGTTGTCGGTCTAACTACTATTTCATGAGCTTATTGTATGTTTTGTGTGTAAAACCTTATTCTGCAAAGTAACCGGTAACTCCAGCCGTCAGATAAATGTAGTGGAGGAAAAAGTACAAGATTTCCCTCTGAAATGTAGTGGAGGAAAAGTAGAAAGTCCGACAAAATGGAAATACCCAAGTAAAGTGCCAGAACCTCAAGTTTTTCAAAATTGTAGCTCATTCTGTCATATCATGTGATCACAATATGGAAAAAAACATGCCTGTAGATAAAGGATGTTAACGCGCACATTGATAGCGAATATGGCCGCTATGGTGAAAAGATGAAACCTCCAAATGTCGTCCTCTTTGATGTTATCCGTCTCTTTGCCACTTTGCTATATCACACTCAGAAAAGACACACACATCTTCAATACCAGTTTCTATGCGGAAAGTGTTACTTTGCCCAAGTAGCAGAATTAGCTCAAAATTACAGAAGAGGATTGGGGCCACATGTGAGAAATGTAAATACAAAATTTGAGATTAATCTCAGAATTCTGAGACTCAAAATTCTGACTTCATTCTCAGGACTCTGACAAGATCCCAGGTGTCTAATGGAATAAAGTTTTCACCCCTGAAATCGAACGCTGTACAGGACGTCCATGTTTGTTTTTTGTTTGTCTTCCAGGTTTGATTTTTTGATAAAATAGCACATGAATGCAGCTGTCAGACTTTCCCACCAGCACGTGAACTTGGCAAAAGTGTGTGTGTGTGTGTGTGTGTGTGTGTGTGTGTGTGTGTGTGTGTGCGTGGGTGTGAGGCACAGAGAGAGAGAGAGCTATTTAGTGTATTTGGGCAGTATGGGGTCAGTGTTTTGTGAATCCTGGTTCCCCTGCAGGTTGAAGATGGAGAACAGGGAGTCTGGCTGTCTGTCAGTGAAGACTGACACATCAGTGAAGCCTCCTATTGGACTCGAACAGGAGGGAGTTCACAGGTGAGCCGTTATAAACCAGTGCTTCACCAGTCCAAACATAGAATCGAACACTAATAATCATATGATGTAATCAATAATCAGTTAATAATGCATTCACGTTATTTGGCAGTAACCGTCTGAATGTCCTGATAGTTTGAAGCAACGAGTGTTCACGCATTCAAACTGGTTTGAAGCCGTCAAGACTCCATGTTTGTAGTTTTCTGTACTTCGGTTGTTCCTGATCAGCTTCTTCACTCTTAACAACACATGAACTGAGTGATGAAACTTCTGACTTCAAGTTTTACAGCAAATGAAACGCTGTAATATCGACCACAAATTAAAAATCCAACATGTAGTTGTGTCTTGCCATGGCTTTTTAAGAACTGTGATCACAAACTGAGTAGTGAACATAGACAAGAATAAAATAGATAAGATAAAATAATAATAGATAGCAGTCTGATACCAATCAGACTGTTTGGATGAAAGTCAGTGTCGTATAAAGTTTGAGTTTGAATAATAAAAGTGTGGTTCTGCTTTACATGACTGTTGGCTGCTTCAGGCTGAAGCTGGAGAGGCGAGAGTCTGCGTCCTCTGGATTCCTGTCCATGAAATCAGATGAGTCCAAAGAGCCTCCTATTCTATTCAAAGAGGACAGTTCTCACAGGTGAGACACTAATCATTATAATGATGATGTAATACATTTTATTTTAAGCACCTTTCATGGTACCCAAGGACACAGTACAGACATGCAGACAGTCAAAAATGTTAAAAGGTACAAGAACACAAACAAAACTGGAGGAAAACAATGATCAAAGCTGGATCAGGAGTAAATCCAGTCATGACAGCGAACACAAACTCAGATTATTTGTCTGTTCTCTTGCAGGCTGAAGCCGGAGACGAGTGAGTCTGTATTCTCTGACTGTCTGTCAGTGGAAACAGATCAGTCCAAGGAACATCCTACTGGGTTCAGTGAGGACACTTCTCACAGGTTAGATCACATGGAGACTATCAGCCTAATTTTTCTTTAAACACCGGTTAATCTTGATTAACAAGCACAGATCCTGTACTGATCCACAGCGTGTGTTCAATTCTAAGCACTGAAGCACTACGACACTGTTACCTAAATCCACTAACGTTACTTAAATATCACAAGATGACCGTTAAAGTCTGTATGGCAGTGAAGACGAGTTACTGTCGGCAAATCCCCGTTTCTGACTGGAATGTTAAGTTTCACTTTAGTTTTCACACCGAGAGACTCTGTGGACTGAGTTCTGTGATGGAAATTCTGGTAACAAAGACAAAGTTGATCAACTCTCTTAGTTATTCTTTATTAAGCTTCTCTGCGCAGGGAAGGATCAGCTACTGAGCGTTCAAGATCTCAAGGCAGACCGATACAGAGTATTGGGTGAGTCTGCCTTTTGAAGGAGGAATGTACATGCCACTGAGAGAAAAAGTGTTACAGTTGGGGCCTGCGCACCAGGCGTTGATTAAAGCCTGGTTACATGAATACTTGGTAATTTGCCATTACAGTTCAGTCGGCTGGTCTGCTGTCTGTACATCTCCACATTACAGACATGACGTGATGCGACATCAGGAGCATTAGAGATCATTTTAGATCCATTTCTATACAGACCAACTTATGATTTTGTGCCTCTGTATGGGAAACACTGCATCTCACAGTCAAACACGCCCTCTAGAGGCCATCTGACAAAGCACATCATCTCACTAATGCCGCTTTTCCACCGCATGGTACCGGCTCAACTCGCCTCGACTCGACTCTACTTGCTTTTGGTAGTACCACTTGGTTTTCCATTGCAGATAGTACCCCCTAAATGACTTACTGACTGACTGACTGACTGACTGACCTGAATTTGCCTTGTGATGCCCTGCCAGCTGCATTACAAACAGTTACAACAGTCAGAAGGATTAGAGTCTGGTTTCCTTTCTTCCAGCGCTCAGACCTCGATGGCGGATGAGTCTGTGGATGCCAGCAGGCTTGAGGAGATACGTCCCCAAAACACAGAGTGAGAAACACTTCAGAAACAAACACACTTCAGAGTCCACAACAGTCTGTTAGCATGCTTGATCCTAATCAGAAGGTATATTAACATGATTGATTCTAATGAAACAGTATATTGAATGTTTGATTCAAATCAGACGGTGTATTAACATGTTTGATCCTAATCAGACTGTGTATTACAGTTTTTTCTGATTGCTTAGGCACTATCGTTGAAACTATAGGCTATTTTTGCAAAACTCTACACACTAACCACAAAACTTTACACCAAACCAGCAAACAATTCTTGCAAAACTCTTCAAACTCTTTTAAAAATTGTGTTTTTGCGTCAATACAGTTCACACAAACCATCATTTGAATAAACACACGAGGCACCAACTACGCACTGATAGTATAAATGAAAAACACTTGTGGCTTTTGCTTTTTCTGTGTGCAGGGCATAGCAGTTTGCAATAAAGTTTTGTCATACATGTAGTAAACACACATACACACAGGTATCCAAATGCGTAAAGTATGGATTTGTATTCCGAACATAACACACTATCAATACAAACAAGGGGGTTCTACAGTAACACTCCTCAAACAACAAAAGCGCAGTAGAAGAAAACAAAAAACATTTGTGCTAGAAACAGAACAGAACATAAAAAATAGGCCTCTGGCCATAAGTTTACAGTGTTGCTAGAAGTGTGTAAATTGCAAAGTGAGTGTAAAGCAGTGAATTGTGTTTACAGTTTTGCAAAAAGTGTGTTATAAAATGACAAACTGAGTGTAAAGCAGAGAACATGTGTTCAGTTTGGCACACTTGGTAAATGCATTGGCTACAAGTGTTAGTGGTTTCAGAGATAGAGCTTCAAGAATCACTGTTAGTGTGTAAGCATTCAGAAAAAACTGTAACATGATTGATTCTAATGAAACAGTATATTGAATGTTTGACGGTGTATTAACATGTTTGATCCTAATCAGATGGTGTATTAACATGTTTGATCCTAATCAGATGGTGTATTAACATGTTTGATCCTAATCAGATGGTGTATTAACATGTTTGATCCTAATCACACAGTGTATTAACATGTTTGATCCTAAGCAGATGGTGTATTAACATGTTTGATCCTAATCACACAGTGTATTAACATGTTTGATCCTAATCACACAGTGTATTAACATGTTTGATCCTAATCAGATGGTGTATTAACATGTTTGATCCTAATCAGATGGTGTATTAACATGTTTGATCCTAATCACACAGTGTATTAACATGTTTGATCCTAATCAGATGGTGTATTAACATGTTTGATCCTAATCAGATGGTGTATTAACATGTTTGATCCTAATCAGATGGTGTATTAACATGTTTGATCCTAATCAGATGGTGTATTAACATGTTTGATCCTAATCAGATGGTGTATTAACATGTTTGATCCTAATCAGATGGTGTATTAACATGTTTGATCCTAATCAGATGGTGTATTAACATGTTTGATCCTAATCACACAGTGTATTAACATGTTTGATCCTAATCACACAGTGTATTAACATGTTTGATCCTAATCAGATGGTGTATTAACATGTTTGATCCTAATCACACAGTGTATTAACATGTTTGATCCTAATCACACAGTGTATTAACATGTTTGATCCTAATCACACAGTGTATTAACATGTTTGATCCTAAGCAGATGGTGTATTAACATGTTTGATCCTAATTAAATGCTATTTATTATCCTTAATGTAATAATCCACATCATGTTCATATAAATAAATGTAAATTATGCTTCTCTCTATCGCCAGCTGATATATAAGGGATAATATTCAGTGAGCCGGTCATTATCACAAAATACAAATTAAAGGAATAGTTCACCCAAAAATGAAAATTCCGTCATTATCTACTCAACCCCATGCCAGTAGAAAATCAGGTAAAGTTTCTTAGTCCATAAAACAGTCCCGGAGATCCCTGGAAGAAGTACAGTGCAGCTTTCTCCAAAACAGCTGCAGTTGCTGGAGACCTGTCTTCAGACCAAGCTTCAGACTTCAAAAAATAACAGAAAATAACCACAAAATGTCTCCATGCAGCTCTCACAGCATAATCCAAATCTCTTGAAGCCAGCAGATCCCAAAGTGACTTGAAAAGACCGACATTTACACCATTATTCACCACTCTAGCTGTTATTTCAAAATACATCATGTGTGCGTGCATGATGTAGGTAAGATTAGCTCCAATTAGCAGAAACAAGACTTCCGGTTTGGCTGTTTAGCCTTCAAAATAAAAGCTTGAGATTTTAAAATGGGTATAAATACTGTTTTAAACCTATTACTTTGAATTTAATAGTCAAATTCAATAAGTCAACACCGATATTACAGTTTTTTCTGATTGCTTAGGCGCTATCTTTGAAACAACAGGCTATTTTTGCTAAACTTTCCACACTAACCACAAAACCTTACACGAAAGCAGCAAAACATTATACATCTCTTGCAAAAGCAAACAATTCTTGCAAAACTCTTCAAACTCTTAAAAAAATTGTGTTTTTGCGACAATACAGTTCACACAAACCATCATTTGAATAAACACACGAGGCACCAAGTACGCACTGAAAGTATAAATGAAAAACACTCGTGGCTTTTGCTTTTTCAGTGTGCAGGGCATAGTTAGTAGTAGTAGTAGTAGTTTGCAATAAAGTTTTGTCATACATGTAGTAAACACACATACACACACAGGTATCCAAATGTGTAAAGTATGGATGTGTATTCTGAATATAACACACTATCAATACATTTTTTTTTTTTCTCAAAATGTTCTACAGTAAAACTCCTCAAACAACAAAAGCGCAGTAGAAGAAAACAAAAACATTTGTGCGAGAAAAAAAAGAACAGAAAAAATTTGGCTAAATCTCGCCTTCTTTGTGGGTCTGCCCATAAGTTTACAGTGTTGCTAAAAGTGTGTTATTACTGTACATTGCAAAGTGAGTGTAAAGCAGTGAGTTGTGTTTACAGTTTTACAAAAAAAGTGTGTTATAAAATTTCAAACTGAGTGTAAAGCAGAGAACGTGCGTTCAGTTTGGCTCACTTGGTAAATGCATTGGCTACAAGTGTTAGTGGTTTCAGAGATAGTGCTTCAAGAATCACTGTTAGTGTCTAAGCATTATGTGTAATGTATGATGTCATAATAATAATGAACATTTTTAACTATAAGCGCTGCGTGTATTACACTGTGCAGAATACATACAGAACAAAGACTGAAGTGGACATCAAACTGTTTTTTTCACAGACACTGCTTCAGGCTGCTTCTTGCTGGAAACTTGGCTGTTGGGAAGACCTGTCTGCTACAGCGATTTTTGGTAGATGTACCTCCTGTCTTGACTTCCTTCCTTCCTTCCTTTTTTCTTTCCTTCCGTATTTCCTCCCTCCATTCCTTCCTTCCTCCTTTCCTTCTTTTATTTTCATCAGTCGTTTATTTTTGTTGCCCACTTTCATTACTTTCTGGCAATGTATTGAATAGCTGTTTCATCCACAGCATGGCATATTTCCAGCAAGAAGCAACGCCACCATAGGATTTGACTTTGCTGATAAAGTCATTAAGATGTATGGGAAGACAGTCAGACTGAAGCTTGTGAGTATATAAACAACTACTACTGTAACTACAACCACTACTGCAACTACTGTAACTACTTCAACAAATACTATTACTAGCATTGTTACAACTACAGCAAGTACTACTACTACTACTACTACTACTAATAATAATAATAATAATAATGATAATAATAGTAACAATAACAACAATCTGTATTTGTATAGCACAGACACACAGCACATGGTTGCAAAGTGCTTTACAAACAATAAAACAAGAACAAATCAAAGGCAGTAAAGTAAACAACAAACACATCAGAGTTGCATTATGTTTATTGTACGCGTTGCATGTGTCTTTTTGTAGTTTACAACAGTTTATACCACTTGGGATTAAATCTGATGTGTCTTTATGTTGTCTATCCTGTGTGTGTGTGTGTGTGTGTGTGTGTGTGTGTGTGTGTGTGTGATCTCCTGTAGTTTGACATGTCTGGTCTAGAGAAGCGTACTGCTGTCACCACCCAGCTCTTTCGAGGAACGCATGGCTTCATCATAGTGTATGATGTGGCTAGTCAGGTTTGTCAGAGTCAGAAATTGACGGGGACTTGGGGGCAAAAATACCGTAGAAAGTTCAAAAAATAAGTTAAAAATGAGAGAGCAAAAAAATGCCCTCGATAATTTGAGTAGTAGACTGAAAACATCATCACCTTTTCAAGCAGAACAGTGTCGTGTGTGTGTATCTCTGTGTCTATACATCAATGTTTAACCCATTAAACTCGGAGAGTTTCATGTGTCTCGTGCATCATGTTTGTGCATCATGTTGCATGTTTAGATGGCTTTAAAATTGAAACCATAATAGCTAGCATTATAATTCGTTTTTGTTCTAAAAGCTAAGACTTCTGTCTTCACTGCAAGCACATGCAACCCCTATAGCATGTTTTTCTTTCACTCTAAACAAACTGCAGAAAGTTGTAAAGTTGTATGTCAAGTTACGAGAGGTAAAATCTATTGAGTTGCACATTAGGTATGTTCTATTAGAGATCTATTGTTGCATCCATTTCCATATATGTCATTGATGGCGTCATCACGTTGTTCCACACCTGTGTCTGCGGGTCAAAAGGTCTGGCACACCCGGCTATTTAGGGCGCTAATGTTCCGGGTGTTTGACTCTCTCAGCTGCGCTCTCCCCGACACGTGTCCTGCTGCCGACTCGCCCACCCCGGCGTAGAGGATAACTGATGTCTGGAGAAACATTAGCAGTTGACTAGCCACTGCTAATATTGGCAAGCCAGCTTCTAATATTGGCTAGCCAAATGCTAATGTGTCTCTCTCGGGCAGAGAGGCAACAGAGAGCGGGCAGGTGTCTTCCAGACATCGGTTACCCTCTTACCCGGGGTGGGAGGGCCAAAACTGACAAAAACGCCTTTGCATTCTTCTTAGAAAAATTAGCATATCTCAAAAACTAAAAGATGTACATAGTTCAAATACATTTTGGAGTGTTGAGAAATATTTTGTCCATGTTCTTTACATTTACAATTTCTGTGGCTAAATATGTTTAGTGTTTGTATTTGGCAAATTTTGGTCAAAAAACATGTCCAATTTTGTCTGATTGTTAATTTATGGCACAATTTCAATATTTCTTCCAGTTATTAAGGTTTATTGATTTACATAGCCTTGTAGCTTGGATTGTGCATATTTTAGGGATATGAAACATTTGAAGATACTCAAAAAAATGACTAGTGTAGGCTCTGCCGGACCATTTCTATTGCAAAGTATAAAGGGATAAATGAGAAACTTGAAAAACCATTGAAATCAACATTGAACAACATTTGTTGAAGGATGGTGGGTTGTGAGGTGCTCAGCAGCCAACAGAAAACTATATAATAACAATTCCCTCTCCTTCTCCCAGGATACCTTTGACCAATTGAAAACGTGGCTGTGGGACATCGAGACTCGCTGTGATGACAACGCCTTCAAAGTTTTGGTGGGGAACAAAAACGATCTGACACCCGAGAGCCGGGTGGACAGTACTGCTGCTCAGGTCAGATATGTTCAGACTAGTCCCAACCAGGACAGAAGCTAACTTTAAAGGTCCCATATTCCCCACTGTCAAGAGTTTTATTTTGTGTCTTGAGGTCCATTCAAAGCTGTGTGTGTGGTGTCATGTACCAAAAACAATCTCAATCCATTTTTGCATGTTCATTTCTCTCTGAGCCTTACCAAGAACAGGCTGTTTCTGTCGCCGTGTCTCATTAATATTAACAACCCTCTGTTCCGATTGGTTAACCGTTTCCAGAGTGAAACGTAGGGAAAACTCTCCGGTAATAAACAACGACAACCACTCAACCGCTTTGAAAAAAACACTTTGTTAGTCTATTATTTCTTACAACAATGATAATGAGCAAACTGACGCCACAAGTTACAGAAGTCCAAACGGCTCGTTTAGAGGCTCGCTGCACTAATATGGATTGTGTGGATTTAGTTGGCGACCGTGCGTTTTGATACTTTCACCATGTTTAGATAGACCATCCAACTCCTTTAGAATCAAAGAGGCAAGGGGAATCCTGTGTTAAACGATATGGGCCCTTTAAAGGACACAACCAGGCCAGAAACTAACTTTAAAGGACACAACCAGGCCACTAACTTTAAAGGACACAACAAGTTATCAAGTTACTGTTTACAAATCTTGTTACCAACACAGGAGAGTTTGGAGCAAATGGTACAGCGCTCCAGTGTGAAAGGGAGCCAGTGTTAAAATGTTGTAATTCAGTTCCGCAAATTTCACTGCTGTTACTAATGTAGCGTCGCTGGTAAAGTTTCATATCAACCATAAGTGTGAACGATGCCGTAACATTAACGGCATGGGCAGCTCAACTTTAGGATGCTCTGTTGTCGAACTGTAGGAGGGAAATACAAACCAATATACAACGGACTTTTGACGAAAATGTGGAATCAGATAGGCGGTGAAATAAGAGAGATCCTCGGAGTCTGGGCAGACGAAGTGACTCACGGTTAAGCGTAATTTCCGGGAAATGACAACAGTGGAATTTAATGGTATTGCCAGTATTGTGTGAACAGTTTCTTTCATGGTGAACTCATGCTGCACCAGTATGTGTAAATATAAATATCTAACCAATCAAACCATCAGTTTTGAACAATCCCGTCCCTCCCATCAAATAAAATTCCCTTTCTCTCCCTGACTCATATTCCATAGGTTTAGACTTTTGAATGATCCCTCCTTGCATTATGTCCTGCCCCAACATCCTGTTTCAACAGGAAATACATCAAATCCAGGAAGTAAAGATGCTGTTTCCTGGGGTCTTTAAAAAAGCAGAAAGGCATGTGTTGTGTGAACAACAGAAACGGCTAGCTTTACTGGGAAACTTAAAACGGATTCATGTGTGAAAGGGGCTTTTCATTTCATTTCAAACCTTTATTTAAACTCGAATAACCATTGAGGTTGCCCTCATTTACAATGATGTCGAGTTACAAACAAGTTCAAAGTATTAAATAAATAGGACAAGACATAGATGACAATAAAGAAAATCAATTAAAACAGTTACACATTGAGGCAGGGAGGTTTGTGATCATGGTTTTAAATTGTCCATAGGTTAGTAGAGTATTGGTTTTTAGTGTGTGTTGAAGATCATTCCAGGAATTAGGAGCACTAAAATAAAAGGCTGATTGTCCAAATTTAGACCGTGCTTGGGGGACCTTAAGCATAAGCAAGTCATTTGAGCGAGTTTGATAGGGTCCAAGGTTCCAGTCCAACAACATTGAAATGTAGGGTGGTAGCTTTCCAACGAGGGCTTTATATATAAACAAACAAATACCAATGTTTATTACGCCTCTCTGCCAGAGAAGACCAACCCACCTTATTATAGAGAATACAATGGTGAGTACCATAGCTATCACCAGTAATAAATCTGAGGGCAGAATGATAAACCGTGTCTAGGGGTTTAAGGGTGGAAAGAGCAGCATTTCTGTAAATTACATCCCCATAATCCAACACTGATAGGAAGACTGCCTCAACAATCCTCTTTCTGCTATTCATAGGGAAGCCGGTTCTGTTTCTGTAAAAGAAGCCAATTTTTTGACGCAGTTTGCTGACAAGATTGTCTATATGGTATTTAAAAGTAAATTTCTCATCAAGCCAGATGCCAAGATATTTATATTCAGTAACTCTCGCAATGTTAGATCCATTCGCAGTGGATATATGCATACAATTGTGATCAATATTTCTGGCTCTAGTAAACAGCATGAATTTTGTTTTATTTGCATTAAGTACCAGTTTAAGATTGATAAGAGCATCTTGCAGAGCATTAAAGGAAAGCTGCAGGTTCTCAATGGCTAGTTGTACAGAATCAGCAATACAATATACAATGGTGTCATCAGCATAAAGATGGACCTGACAGCCACTCAATGAAGAGACAATATCATTTATATAAATGGTGAAGAGGACAGGACCCAAAATTGAACCTTGTGGAACACCTTTTGTTACTGGCAAGAACTCAGACTGGACAAGGGCTTCTGTATGGGATTAACTACGTATGGAAAACACTGCATCTCTTAGCCAAGGACGCCTTCTGGAGGCCATCTGATGAAGCCTTGATGACTGACTGACTGACTGACTGACCGACTGACTGACTGACCTGAAGTTGGCTCGTGATGCCCTCAGCTGCGACGTGGGGTAAAGACGTCAAGAAAATTAATTCCTGATCTGTTCCTCTAACCCACCATCTCTCTCTCTCTCTCTATCTGTCTCTCTCCCCTCATCTCTCTCTCTCTCTTTCTCTCTCTCTGTCTCTGTCTCTCTCCCCTCATCTCTCTCTCTCTCTTTCTCTCTCTGTCTCTGTCTCTGTCTCTCTCTGTCTCTCTCTCCCTCTCTCTCTGTCTCTCTCTCTCTCTCTCTCTCTCTCTCTCTCTCTCTCTCTCTCTCTCTCTGCAGGAGCTGGCCTCTGAGCGTGAGATGCCCTTCATAGAAACCAGCGCTTTGACTGGTGAAAATGTGGACGAGGCTTTTCTCACTGTAACCCGAGCCATTATGAAACATCGAGGCCTTGACCAGGTCCAGACCGAACCAGCTAAGGCCAGCAAAAAGTGCCTGGTGTCATAAAAAAATTGTATATTGCGATTTTGTTTCCAGTAATTGTGTAATTCAACAATATTGTATTTTCTGGTGTGATGTATGAAGTGTCTCCATCACTCCTGACCAATCACAGCCTCCTGACCAATCACAGTGTGCATTATGTGACCAACACCAAAGTTCAGATGGAGAAGCAGCAGAGAAACCTGACAGAGAGCATCTGATGTTAGAGAGGAAAATCCTGAAAACATTTTAGTTCCTAAAAGTGGATCATGGTCTCATCTGGAGACTCTTTGGTTAGAAACCAGACAAACACAAACTAGTCCAGATTCTGGACAGTTTGCCTTCAGGTTGTAGCTGAGCAACAAAGTAGTAAAGTAGAAATTATTTGTTTGAATTTTGTAAATGTTTGTGTTGTTGTAAATAAGGACACAATAAGAGTAAGACATGAAATTGAAAACAAGACTTTCTAGCTGCTGCTACTTTGAGAAGAATCGTGCACAAAATATTTTGCTAATTAACTGTGATTCTTTTTTTTGCAATAATTGTTCAGCTCTAGCTGACAGTAGAGGATTGTGGTTGTACTGCCATGTGAATGTGTGTTACTGTATGAATGTAATACAGGAGGTGCTCAAAAAGAGCCGTGTGAATCCAAGTTCAGCACACTTTCCCTGGATAATAATAATAATAATAACCTTTATTTGTAAAGCACCTTTCATACACAACATGCAACTCAAAGTGCTTTACATCAAGCACATCAATCAATGATCTTTACTAGATCATTTTATACCTTAATGAAAACAGTCTCTCTGCAGGTAAACTGCCACTATTTGACATATTTGACGTATTTGGGGTTGAAAAGGGTCTCTTTATTGGTGTTGGAACCTGCCCAAGAATCTCAACTTTGCGTCGAGTCTATGCGGAGTCGCGCACTCTGATTGGTCGATCATAGGAGCGATCATGACGCCATCCAACTCTTCACACTCCAGCTGCTCCAACACATCTAACGAGACACAGAAACCTGACCAGATGAAAATAAACTTTGTGTGGCTCCATGTTCAAAATCCAAAACAACCGGCGGGAAATTTGAGTTTTACGTCACTTCCTTAAGGAGAGGAATCCAACTATGGCTGAATCATGCAGCCTAAACTGGGGTTTTCCCAGTTACAGGGGTATTAGTGTGTATGTAAACATACTCATTGACGCTCTGGATAAGAGCGTCAGCTAAATGCCAAAATTGTGATTTGTAGTTGCAGAATTGTAGTTGTAAACTGTTGTGAGGTTCTGCTGAACCTTAATGACAACTGTGTTATGGGCCAGTAGGGACGAGGCCAGTCTTATATCAGCCTGTTCCTGTGTACATGATGTCATGTTATTGTCTGTTAACTGTATGACATGTCAAAAACCATGAATATAAACCCTCTTGTACCTTGCTCCCTTGATTGGTCTCATGTGTCTGGAATGACTTGAACTGTAGATGAAAACACACAAAAATGACTTAATGAAATGTTTTCCAGTGCAGTGTTGGTTTCTGTCTCAGCAGTACAGAGGAGCCACCAGTGAACTGCTGGCACACTGTGACTCTGGCTGGAGAGTTTTTCTGTTCCAGCTTCCTTTGGCTGTAAACAACCTGCATGTTCTGGTGAAACTATGGGCCTCATGCAAGAAGCGATATACAAACAAAATTTCTCTTATTTTTGTTCGTATCCACAATTTGTTCTTATTTTGTTCGTACACATTTCCCCATTTCTGGGATTCACCAATGTTTTCTTATTTTTGTTCTTCTCTTAGGTAAGAGAAAATTTTACGAGTGGTCTTACCAAGATAAGAAAAAAATCTCGTTTTCACAGTAGAAACAAGTAGAAATGCTCTGAAAACCAGTGGCATTAGCTCGTCCCTCTGGCAGATGTTTGTTGATATTTGTTAGGAAAATATGTTTTTTCACACTGAATACAAGATTAAACATGAAAACGATAAGATCAAATGCAGTGTGGGGAAAACTGAACCGTGGTTTCCTGTGATGATATTATGATGAAGTGTGAAGACCAGACAGCGTCGCCCAGGCAACAGTCAGATTACTCTGATAAAAGGAGGTGTGCGGCGGTGATGCTGGAAGCTGACAGCTGTCCGTTAAGTTTGGCTCGTCAACAAACACTTTGTTGGCAGTGAAAATGAACATCAATCGCTTGGAGGATTTTCAGTATGTGGAAGTTTTCAGTGAATTAAAAAATCATCTGAACACTAGAAAGGCCGAGGGGTTTTGGATGGGCAATAGGCCGTCAAAAGAAGAGGGTAAAATAGTTAGAATTACTATTTCCTTGTGTGAAAGTATGTCTAGGGAAATTCATTGAGGGACATTTTGAAAGCTGAGATATTTCAGTTCTAAAATTCAAAACCAGCTCTCATCTGAGGGCGGCTCTGCATTTCTCGTGTTTAGTCGTGTTGTGTCAGGTGTGAATGTTCAACCTGAGTGAGAGCAGGTTGAGTCATAATCTTGAGTCGTACTCTCAGTGTAAACAGGAAGTGATGCGTCTCAGCCCCACTAACTGAGCCGCTGTAGATTCTCCCTGTTTGTCCAAATTAAATTCTGCTGTCAGTTTGCTTTCTGGTGGGAAATCTTCTCCACACAGGAAGAGACCGATCCAGACTGAAGAGGGAAAATCCAGAAGAGTCTCCTGAACAGCAGCAGAGAAAGCCGGACTCACCGACATTAGATCTGATCTTTTCCTCTCTGGTTCCTTTGGTATAAAGCAGCACAGACAGCTTTACTGACCTCACCACACAGGGCTTCTGGGTAATGAAGTCCTCACAATTCAAACAGTTACCTCTCGCTGCCATGTGGGTCTCTTAGTCTCAAAAATCCCTCTTAAACAAGTATTATCTGATATCTCATATAATTCATGAATTACACCCCAACCTCTGCGTTTCATGAAGCACATTCATAGAGGATGAAATTCATTCAAATTACCAGAGGCCCTAGATACAGCTGTATACAGTCAAGACAGACTTGTGAAAAGATTTTAAAGAGTCTATCGTTCATCTTCATGAGTGTTTGTACTGACTGGCTGTGACGGTCCGAACCTCCACCAACTTTACCACACAGGAGAGGAGAGAGGAGACGGTCTGGTGGTTTTGGTCCGACCCAGGTCTGGATAAGACTGTCAGCTAAATGCTAAACACATCTACAAAACTCATTTGTATATTGCTTTATTTTGTTATTATTCATTTTGTTACTTATCACTTCTATCCTGTAAACACCTTGTGTAACTTCAACTTTCTCATTTTTGTAGTTCAAGATTTTGCTTGAATTAAAAGTTTGCATGGTCCGATCTTGATAAGATCAGGGCCCAAGAAACCCATTTAAGAGCTCAGACCTAAAACCTTTCTACTTTTTCTACTAAAATTGGATTTTTAAAGGGAACAGTGTTATACAGCTAAATTTTTTATATTTTCTCTTTTTTTATTTTTGTTGTGTCCGTCCTGCTGAGTGTGTTCCAGCCTTTCTGCAGTGGAGGAAGTCAGTCTGTGTGTCTTTACAGCTCTGCCTTCTGATTCTCATTGGTTTCAATGCAGCACAGCCATGTTTTTACAGTTTGGTGAGCCAGACTCTGAAAGTTAAAGATATGAACTTTATCAAAAGAGCGCTGCACTTCAAACAGGCTGTCAGCAGTCTCCTACAAACAGCAGGAGCCGCTACGCTTTCAACAGCATCTGTTGACACCTAATGCTCTGTTCTATTCTATTCTATTCTATTCTATTCTATTCTATTCTATTCTCTTGACCTGCTGAATGCTGCTAGATGAAAATGGTGCTCAGTGGATTCAGGTGTGAGAGAACAGCTCCATCTGCTGGCCATAGAGACACACAGTAGAGCTGAATATATTGCTGTATATCACTGAATATAACTTTATTACTGAACTGTATATATTACTGTGGTGAAGCAGAGTTGTGATGCAGCCATTTCATTTTGATGACAAAGTGTGGGACTTAACATGGAGTGTTTGATGATCTAACTCATCTGAATCGCTTTGCCCTTTCAGCACTTGGGATTTTATTTGAATGAAAAGAGAATTACAGTGAGTTAAGTGAGATTTTTGACAAGATGATGATGAATAATATTAATATTGCTGTCTGGTGTTTTCCCAAATGCATTGAAAACTGCTGTTATTAAGCCTCTGTTAAAGAAGAGTTGCCTGGATGCCTCTGTGATAAGTAATTACAGACCTATTTCCAATCTCCCTTTTATTAGTAAGATCCTGGAAAAAATTGTCTTCAACCAGCTTAACAACTATTTAATTTCAAATGCCCACTTTGACCATTTCCAATCCGGATTTAGACCCCATCATAGCACTGAGATGGCCCTTATTAGAATTGTGAATGATCTTCGTATAAACACAGACTCAGGCAAGCTTTCTATCCTTGTACTTCTGGATCTTAGTGCTGCATTTGACACTGTTGATCACACAATATTATTAGATAGACTAGAAAATTTGGTTGGACTCTCTGGCCCGGTCTTAAATTGGTTCAAGACCTACCTGCAAGGCAGGAACTACTTTGTGTCTATCGGTGACTGTCTCTGAAAGGGTCGGTATGACATGTGGAGTTTCACAGGGATCAATCCTTGGCCCTCTTTTATTCAACCTCTACATGCTTCCACTAGGACATATCATACAGAAAAATAGCATTCACTATCACAATTATGCAGATGACACTCAGCTCTATATATCTCTTTCTTCAAGCGACTTTGGTCCTGTAGAGTCTCTGATTCAGTGTATTGAGCAAATTAATGACTGGATGTGCCAAAACTTTCTTCAGCTAAATAAAGACAAAACTGAAGTAATTATCTTTGGTACCAAGGAAAAGAGACAGACAATTAGGGCTCACCTTGACTCCCTGTCTCTCAAGAGTAAAGACCAAGCTAGGAATCTTGGTGTTATTATGGATGCCGATCTCAATTTTAACAAACATATCAATACCATTACAAGATCAGCCTTTTATCATCTTAAAAATATAACCAAAGTACAGGGTTTTATGTCAAAACATGATTTAGAAAAGCTGATACACGCTTTCATTACCAGCAGGTTAGACTACTGCAATGGTCTTCTCTCCGGTCTCCCCAAAAAACTCTGGGGCGTTTACAGCTGATTCAGAATGCTGCAGTTCTTAGGTCACTGCATTGGCTTCCAGTGTGCCATAGAATTGATTTTAAAATTCTGCTGCTCGTCTATAAAGCGCTAAATGGCTTAGCTCCAAAATACATTTCTGACCTGCTCTTAGGATATGAGCCACCCAGACCTCTGAGGTCATCTGGGACCGATCGGTTAGTTGTTCCCAGGGTGAAAACTAAATCAGGTGAAGCTGCTTTTAGTAATTATGCTCCCAATTACTGGAATGAACTTCCAGAAGCACTGAGATGTGCTCCCACTGTCAGCTCTTTTAAAAGTCGGCTCAAAACATTCCTTTTCTCTGTGGCCTTCTGCTAAATCATCTGTATGTAGATGTAACAGGTGTTATCTTTATTTATTTATTTTATTTATGTTTACTTAAAATATTTACCTATTTTATGCAAAATTATTCATAAATTGGCGTCACGAACAGGATCCCAACAGGAGTCTAGAGGAACTCTGGTGAGTAGTTTATCCGCTCTGATGGGATCCTCAAACCTGTATTGAGAATTGAAGGATTTCTTAAAGTTTATAATTGTAATTGTTTAGATGATCTGTGTATTGTTCTACAGGAACATTTACAAGTCCTATAGGGGCTGTGGGGCCTGCCTATAGGGTGGGGTAAGACCACTGGAAAGACTCTAGGCTCTTTCGAAGAATCCTTCGAAGAATCCTTTGAAGAATCCTTCAAGATCTCATATAAATTGATTTCCTTTTTGGGAGGAAAAATTGAGGGAGTCACTCTCAGAGAAGTTATACTGGCTGACCAGAGGTGTCACTAGTGTGAGAGTGACTGCTCAACATCTTTCTTTCTTTTTGTTTTTAATGTCATTTTATGTATTTTTTTTCTGTTTTATGTGAAGCACACTGTATTTGCCTTGTGTATGAAATGTGCTATATAAATAAAGTTTGCCTTGCCTTGCCTTGCCTTGAATTAAAAACAACAAATGTTGCTCAGCGGGAAAGCAGGAACTAAGAGACGTAAATGGAAGGATTGCTCTTATCTTCTATTCTCTTTTCTGTTCTCTACTCTTCTCTTCTCTACTCTTCTCTTCTCTTCTCATCTTTTCTCTTCTCTTCTCTTCTCTGCTCTCCTCGTCTCTTCTCTTCTCTTCTCTTCTCTTGACCTGCTGAATGCTGCTGGCTGAAAGAGAAGCTCAGTGGACTCAGGTGCTGAGAAATGAGGAAACGGCGCCACCTGCTGGTCTTAGAGACACAGTAGAGAGCTGAGATGGTGACTGAGTACAAGTACGAGTACTTCATCTGGAGTACTTGTTGATACAGAGTACTGATCTAATTCTGACCTGATGTTCTTTCCTCTTTGCACTTTGAGATCTGCTGTAAATGAACAGTGAGTTACAGTGAGTTATTCTGATCATTATTGTTGTTAGAAACAGCAGGACTTCAGAAAACATCACTCACCAGGCCAACAAAGTCAGTGGAAGGGTGGGGGGTCAGATCAACTCACACATAACTAACTGGAGCTGTGGTTCTCTAAATCAAACTGAATGATGGACAGTGGACTTTAGATGTTGGAAACATCATGAAGCTACAGGAAGTCACTGTGGTTACTGCTAGCAGCTTCCTGTCATTACAGATATTAGAGAGAAACATGAACCTGATGAGGAGATAAAGGATAGAGAGGAAACAACACATCTGATGAGCAGATGAGAACTGAGTGTCAAACATAAAGACCCAGGTGACCAAGAGACACCAAGTTAAGACGACACATTGACAGGCTGGTTCAGACAGACGGGCTGGTTCAGACCGACAGGCTGGTTCAGACTCCTGACTGACTGGATATGGATCCCATACCGATGCTGTTCATGTTGCTCTGCAGCTCAGGTAGGACTCTGGTTTAATGATGATGTGTGAAAGGCTCTGAGGCAGATATCTGGGAGAACCAGGCTGCAATGGAAAATCTATGGACGTTAAACTGGTCCAACTAAACTGTTAGAGAGGCTGTGTGTGTGTGTGTGTGTGTGTGTGTGTGTGTGTGTGTGTGTGTGCGTGTGCGTGCGTGTGTGTGTGTGATAGATTCTGTGTTTAGAGCTCAGTTCCTGTGTCAAGCAAACCAGAATATAAAAAAATGTTTTTTAGTTCACAGTTTTCAAAATAAAACCGTTATTGATGAACCTACAACATTTTTGCGTAATATCATGTACCAAAGTGAAAATATAGGATATAATCAATAATTAACAAATATACAGGAAATATAAAGGAAAGTCACCCACAAAACTTCCTGTCTTCTGGTCTCCTCTGGCTGGCTGTTCTTGTTGGCAAGAGGCTGTTGAGTAATTGATATGGAAATGTGATAAATGATTCTCGTTTGATAAAACCTTGTGGTTTCAGACTAGTTGACGTCATCAACAGTTTCAAATGTAAAGTGAAGTTACACATTAATGCTTAATTCTACAACAATTGATTCATGTTGTTTTGATAGCAGGTAAAACTCTAACAGTGTTTTCTATCTGTGGTAATGTCTTGGTCAAGAGAGTTACTGCATAAAAGACTTAATGTCAAAGTATGTGATGCTGCAGAGCTGCTCTGACCCAAGTATTGTTATTACTGCAGGTTTCACTATTATCACAAGTGATGTTAAAGGAATAACCTGTGTCTGACCTTTGACCTGCACAGTGTGAGAAAAAACAAAATATCTTTACAAGCCCCAATACATGGAGAGATTGAGCAGGAAAGTAGCTTGTTAACCAGGTTATGTTACTGTGATTATGACCTTATAATCAGATAAAGGCCTTTCCATGACATAGTCAATAATCAAAGTATTGCTTTAATCGGGTTAAGATTGAATTATTAGTATGAATGTAAACACACTTACTGCCACAACATTGTAATTTAGTTAGCTGAGGAGTGCGTTTGAGTTTTGTATTGTGAAATGTGTGTTTTGTAGTGTAGTGAGTGTTTGTGTGTTTGGTGTTGAGTGTTTCCCTGCTGACTGCTGTAGTGACACCTGAGTTTCCCTCTGGATTTAATTCAGTTTAGTTCATCTCATCATTTATATTTAATGAGTCAAATTATGCACATTGACCTTGTCAAAATGAATCACAGCTGAGTTCAGTCAGAGACTTACGTCAAAGGAGTTTGGACCATTACAGCACTAATGGTTATACAGTTGTATTTGGCGGAAAAGGCTCTGCTCTTGAGGAAGCTCCCCAATGAATCCAAGCAGCATGCAAGAGATTCTGCAGGGAGCGCAATAAACCCCCCAAGGCATAGTAGACAAATCATTAATAATATGAACCAACATAAAACCAGATATAATTCAGAGATAGCTTGCACAGCATCCTGGGAACAGATAATACAGGAGGAGGTTGGGGTGGTGGAAGGACAGACTGATCTCACAGAAAAACATGAAATGAACACGACATGTTAACAGAGAATTACGTGTTGGTGGAACGTAAAGTGTTAAATTTACGTGTTCCCAGCACGATACGGTTCTGTGAGGGAGACACGACTATAAACAGGAAGTACTGTGATATTGAAGTAGGCTAGTCACGGTGTTGTGGTCGGGGTGGCGGATGGGCGAATATGTTTGCCTTTGATGTTGGTGACCAGGGTTTGATTCCCAGCGTTCCCATAGGACATGCAACTGTGAGTCACATTTTTTTAAATTTTTAACAAACGCTTTTCTTATTTAACCATGACCAAACCATTTCCCTAACCTTAACCAAACTTGTTTTAGTTGCCTAAATGTAATGGTTAACCGACCTTTGGGACATAATTCAGTTTGTGGTGGAGACACGTTTTTTTCCCATAATACGTGTCCACAACACGTAAATCGCCGTTTTAGAGTTCGTGTTCATTTCACGTATTTTTGTGAGATCACGTTGCGGAAGGAATTGCGTCGACTTTGGTCAACAGCAGCAGTGGCATGAATGCAGCAGTGTGAGCTGGCAGATTATAAAGACCGCCTCATTGACTTGTTTGAATGTGATTGGTGATGAGAGTCAGCTTGGATTGGACAGCTGATAGCCAATCAGCTGATAGCGTGCACAACTTCAGTGTTCTGCCTGAACTAACGCGATGCTCCATTTCAGTCCATAATCTCTGTGCTTTGTAATTGAGATCCTCCAGTGCTCCTTGAGTGTTTAGTTTGTCCACGGCTCTGATTTCAGTTCAAGTTCATTTATTTCTATAACCTTCATCACAAGCCTGTCTCAAAGGACTTTACAGAGAAAGAGCCGACCCAGATCTAACTGATCAACAGATTTAACAATCAATCATAGAACAAAATGATGTAACACAAACTTATGGAAGCAAAACAAAGCACAAGACACACAATAGCAAGTTAGAGCAAGACACAGCAAACCCACCTATCCTAACCTACCCAGCACCACCAGCCTTAGACCCTCGAAGCAAACAAGGAGAAACTCCCAAGAAAACCTTATTAGGAAAAACTGTTAGAAACCTCGGGCGGGCCGAGTCACAGAGGGACGGCTGAGTGTGCAACAGGTGCCGGGACAAACAGGGGAATGGACGGTGACATGGACAATGACCAGGGACCTGCAGAGAGCTCTTCAGGGGCAGGTGCTCAAATAAAAAAAGGGGCATCACAGTGTCAAACAGTCTGTGGAATAATCTCTGTGTCTTCATAGTGCAGCAATGCGGTGTTGTTATCGCCCTTTACTTTACTCATCTGTTATATTTGCTTCCATCTCTTGTCTTTCTGTCTCACTGTCCTCTTCTTTCTCCCCCTCATCTCTCTGCATTTCTGTCTGCCTGTGCTAAATATTAAATAAAACAAAGAAACAAAACTTATCTTAGTAATTAATCCTCTACTATCTTATTCTATTATTATATTTCTATCATAATAGTACAAGCTGTAAACAAAATGTAACATCTTCATTGGATAATTTTTATGATAAAGTCACTGAATCAATGTTTGTCCTTGCATGATAAATATGAAGTTAAGTTAGCTTGCCCTACCACCATCTGACTCTCAAGTCTGCCTGTTGTCTTGAGTCCCTCCAGCTGCCTGCTGGTTTACTTTCTCTTTTACTTTTGCCCTTCTGGCTTTCGAGGGCATCTTGCAGCCACTCACTATATAATATGTAAAATGAAAAAATAATGTTAGCAACCAAGATAATCTGGGCTACTGGGCTAAGGAAGTCAACATGGGCAGCAGCATCAAGCTAGCTAGCAATAGTCAATTCAGGCCAAGTTTCAGTTAGCTACATTGATATATTGACAGCCTACTTGCTAATAAATAATTGCAGGATATGTGATATACTGCCAGGTTCAAGTAATGGCTGCAACTAGTCACATATTAATTAATTTATTTATTGATAGATAGCAGCTCTGTCTACAGCGCACTACACTTTGCTCAATTAAGGGAAAAGAGGCAGCCACCCCCCCCCCAGCGCACGTGCCTGACAATGACAATGACATGAGAAAACAAATCATCAAATCATGATACTCATTTATTTTCTGCTTTTTCTGCTCAGGACTCCAGGCTGAAGAAACACACAAGTCAACAGGTAAATAGAGGAAAGAAATAGAAATTGAGAATTAAAAAAAAGAGAAACAGCTGTTTGATTTGGTTTGATTTTCTTTTTTAAATCAAAGTAAGTTTACTTTTTTTTTTTTTTTAACTAATTAGTCTCTTGTCTCTGTTCAGTGCCTGATGATGTCCGGTTGGTGGGAGGAGCCAGCCGCTGTGCTGGTGGACTGGAGATTAAACACCAGGGAGACTGGAGACCAGTGTATGACTGGAGCTCTGACTGGAACCTGAAGTCAGCAGCTGTAGTGTGTAGACGGCTGGACTGTGGCTCTGCTGTTTCAACAGAAAGGAGAAAGGATTCCTCACTAAGATCTGTATGGAGGATCAGGTCTTCCTGTCTTCAGTCTGGGTCTACACTGAGCAAGTGTGTATCAACAGAGTCTTTTTCTTCCCCTCTCAGCCTGCAGATCACCTGCTCAGGTAACACCATCAATGACATCAACTATGACAGTAATGTTTCCAGTCTCTTCCTTCCTCTGTCACAGTGACAGTCAGTGGTTTACATTGGACTGAACTGTAAAGTTATCCAGGACAATGGCATCCTAAAGGGAAGAGAAGTGGGCTTGTTGCTGGAAGCTCACTGGTTCAAATCCCCCTCTTTTACTGTGGTGCCCTTCAGCAAGGCAGCTCCCCTCTAACTGCTATAGTGGAGCTGTTAACATAATAATGTATTACGTTAGTCAAGGCAGCAGTTTGTCTCTGAGCTTTTTCATGTATTTGAGATAATGGAGACAGGAAAAAAATATTCTGGTATTATCCTAATAATAACAAATAAGAACTGAATCTAGATCAATATTGCAACTTGACTTTCTCTCTACCTGTCTCTGTTCATCTGTCTGTCTGTCTTTTTCTCTTTCTGTCTCTCTTCCTCTCAATTTAATTCCAAATATGCTTTATTGTCATTACAGTAAAGAAATGCATGTTGTCAAAGCAGTACAGTATATCAGTTACAGATCAACATTTTCACATTAAAATCCCCTCCCCCTTGTATCAGTGTGTGTGTGTGTGTGTGTCAGTGTAGACTCTGGGTTGCTGCATACTCAGCTCCCATACCCAGACTCTTCACCACACAGTGAGTGTGTATTTGTAAGTAATTAATGTTTGTGTAGAAACAATAAAGTAAATGTAACATACAAACATATAATAAAATGGGATTAGTGAGAGAACCGAGCAAAGCAAACAGCCTGGGCAAAATAAAAAGACTGGAGAGCAGGCAGGACAGACCGCTGCCAGAGTGGCAGAGAGGCTGTTTTAGTGGAGGAGGAAGATGTGACGCTAGATGACAATCTTATGAAAATGTCTGTTAAAAGGAAACCTAAAGAAAGCAGCCAAAACAGTTCAAAAGCAAAAAAAAGCTTCTAAAGAAACGAAGCTCCCATCCTCTTTACCGGAGGAGAACACAGATGACAGTGACAGTGATGCAGATTCTGCCTCCGCCTCTCAGGTGCAGGCTGATTCAGAGAGCAGCTGCTCTCTCATTAAGATTAGGAAGTTCCTACAAGCAGTGAAGGTGGAGAGCTTCTTTCCACACCTGAAACTGTTTGTTGGTTCAGTCAGGTGTGTCGTGAAAAATGCAGGAGGTTTGAGAAAGCTTTACTGAGCAAGAGATTTTCCGCCTGAAATTTATGCCAGATTCTTATGATGTGGAAGAAATAGTTGCTGGTCGATTGCTGAAAATTAAAGCACAATATGAGAATGTCACAATGGTTTTTATAAATGTTTATGCTCCAGTTCTTGGTGCTGAAAGACGGTGTTTTACTGATGTAATACAATTCATAGTTGTAATAGGGAGGAATATTTATTTCTGGGAGGTGATTGTAATTGTACAGAAAATGATAAATTAGACGGGAACCATCAGGAACCACATCCTGCTTCACGGAGTCGGCTTCAACGTTTAGTTGAATCAAATGAACTGAGCGATGTGTGGAGAAGTTTTCACAGAAACCAGAGGCAGTATACCTGGACACACTCAAAGGATAATGTGCTCTCTATGGCCAGGCTTGATCGCTTTTATTGTTTTAAACATCACTTCAGTGTCTTTAGAGGATGTCATTTGAACCCAGTTGGTTTTTCTGATCATTTCCTTTTTCAGTGTTTCTATGAAGAGTGTGTTATATGAAAAAGTCCTTTTTGGCATTTTAATACAGTTCTTTTACATAATACATAATACATAATACAATAATTTTAAAACGTTTTTTTGGAATGAGTACAGAAATAGAAAGGCTGATTTTAGTTGTTTACAACATTGGTGGGATATTGGGAAGTGTCAGATAAAGCAGTTTTGTCAGCAGTACACTCGCAATGTCACAAAGGACTTAGTCAGATCTGTGAGAGATCTAGAGAGTGAAGTGGTGGAACTCCAGGGTTCAGCAGAGTCCACAGGAGATCGAGGCCATATTGAGGCTCTCAAATCTAAAAACCCTGCTTTGGCGAACCTGCTGGGTATTACAGCACAGGGGGCGCTGGTACGCTCACGGTTTTTGAATGCCACACAAATGGATGCCTCATCTCACTTTTTCTTCAGTCTAGAGCACAAGAATGGCCAAAGAAAGATTCATTCACTCACTGTGTTCGAACACTGGTCTGTTGCTGTCAGAATCTTCTGAGATTCACAAGTATGCAGCAGAGTTTTATGGTGATCTCTACCAGAGCGAGCATAAAGAGGATCCAGAGTGCGCACAAGCATTCTATGACGGTCTACCAAAGATTGACGAGGACTCTAATGCAGAGCTTGAGTCACAACTGTCTCCTGATGAACTGTGCGCTGCTGTGCAAAGTCTGCAGAGTGGCAAGGCGCCAGGTGTTGATGGTCTACCTGTAGACTTTTAGTCTTTCTGGAGAGAGATCGGTGAAGACTTGTCTGTTCTGAGAGACAGTTTGACTAAAGGGCGCTTGCCACTGAGTTGCAGGAGGGCCGTCCTTACCCTCCTGTCTTAAAAAGGAGACTTGCAGCAGATAAAGAACTGGAGGCCGGCGTCTCTGCTCTGCACCGATTATAAGATCCTCTCTCAGGTGTCGGCCACTAGACTGAGAGAAGTGATGAAGCAGGTCATTCATGTTGACCAGACCTGCTGTGTGCCCGGCAGGTTGATCACAGACAATATCACTCTAATTCTGGATGCTTTGGACGTCTCTAGTTCATTGGGGTTTGAAACTGGTCTCATTTTCATAGATCAGGAAAAGGCTTTTGACCGGGTTGAACACCAGTAATTATGGCAACTCTACAAGCTTTCAGTTTCAACCCAGGTTTTATAGCTAAGATCCAGGCTCTGTACAGTGACATTGGGAGTGTACTTAAAGGGTAACTTCAGTATTTTTCACCTCAATGTTGTCAGACACTTATAATAACAATCTGAGCCTGTCAGTGGTAAAACAAGCACTTTTAGTGGACGTACATTGACGGTGCGCATTGCCCCATCGGATTACATTGCAGCCCGTTTCGCGGCTGCCGGCTGAAGCGATCTCGCTCAATACTGGACCAATTTCAAAAATTGTTGTCCCCATTAGTTACTTAGACACATGCAGTTGGGAAAATAGGGTCCAGGTTGAAAAATACCGAAGTTACCCTTTAAAATTGAACGGTGGTTTGAATGCTCCTTTAAAGTTCAGAGGGAGTCAGGCAGGTTGCCCTTTGTCTGGTATGTTGTATTCTCTGGCTATTGAGCCCCTGCTGCATAAACTCAACTTTTTAAACTTTCTGCTTATGCTGATGATGTAATAATGTAATTTAATTTCGTCAGCAAAGGTTAACTGGGGTAAAAGCGAGGCACTGATGGTTGGAAAGGGGTCGTGTAGGATGCTCAGTTTACCTGGTGGGCTCACCTGGAAAAAAGCAGGATTTAAATATCTGGGAGTGTTTCTGGGGACTGAGTCTTTTGCAAATAAGAACTGGGAAAATGTTTTAGAGAAAGCTGAAGGACGTCTTAGCAAATGGAGATGGAGACGTGGACTGTTGAGAGTGTGGAGTATGTTCAGGAAGGAGAGACTGTAATGGTCTGACTCTCTGTACTGGCTTTAAAGGAACCAGTGGTTTATGGAGGACGTTTAGTCACAAGCTGTGGGGTTGGACCCACAGTCTTAAAACTGTTCTGCATGGTGAAAATCGTCACACTGGGTGACGTAGTGGACTTGGCGGGCCAAACCTGGACAATGCTGCTGCACTAGCGTCTCACCTGGGAGTGAGATCCACACGGCTCATTAGTCAGCTGCTGGACAACTGGAGATGTCAGCTTACAGAGAAGGAATGTTCTTTGTTAGCAGCATCCTGACAGTGAAGATCCTTTTCCATCACTGACTATTGCTCCTGATTTTAAAGATTGTGTGGGTCCTTTTTTAGAAATGGGGGATGCAGTTAATACAGACTTGGTGATGTAAAAGGTAAAACGATGTATAACATGATTGTGAAAATGTTGAATAAAACAAAACCGAATGGTCGAAGTGACACACCTTGGAGAGCTCAATGAGCTTGAAAGAGGAGGTGAGACCAGTGTGGAGGGCATTATACAAACCACTGTTAACAAAAACAGCTGGTGATCTGCAGTGGAGGATCCTGCATGGCATAGTGGCTGTCAGTGCTTTTATCTCTGTTTTAAACCCTAATGTCAAAGACAGCTGTCCCTATTGTGTCCAGAGAGAAACTGTTTCATTGCTTTTCTGAATGTGCTCGACCTTCATATCTGTTTCTTCTGTTAAACAGGATGTTAAGTTGTTTGGAGAGTTTTTTTCTAAACAGTCTTTTATTCTTGGTTGTAAATACAGTCAAAACTCGAGGAATAAAGAAGATTAGAGTGCAGAAGATTTGTTCATCAGGATGCTGAAGGCCAGAGTACAGGTTGATTTTAATTATTATAATGCTATGAAGGATCTGGATAAATTAATATATACTGTATCTGGTCTTATGGAGGTGTACTGTGCTCTGTTGAGGGGGAGGAGCTTATCTTTAGAGATGAATTGAACTGAGTTGAAGAAGGCTTGTACTTGTTTTTGTTTGTTGGAAGTTGATTATTCTATTGATAACCAGACCAATGAATGTATGTTTTTGAAGTGTAAGAATATTTACAGAGCTGTTAAGATTCAAAACTCTAGCTGTCTCTCTCTCTCTCTCTCTCTCTCTCTCTCTCTCTCTCTCTCTCTCTCTCACTCTCTCTCTCTCCCTCTCTCTCTCTCTCTCTCTCTCTCTCCAGAGTCTGTGAGGCTGGTGAATGGGTCTAGTCTGTGCTCAGGCAGACTGGAGGTGAAGTCTAACCAGTCCTGGTCCTCAGTGTGTGAAGCTGACTTTGACCAGCAGGATGCAGAGGTGGTCTGTAGGGAGCTTGGCTGTGGGGCTCCTTCAGTCCTCCAGGGGGCGCTCTATGGAGAAGTGGAGGCTCCAATGTGGACCAAAGAGTTCCAGTGTGAAGGCAGTGAGTCTGTTCTCCTGGACTGTGGAAGCTCAGGCTCAGCTAGAAACACCTGCTCACCTGGCAAAGCTGTTGGACTCACCTGCTCAGGTAGAAGAGGAGCTGCAGCTTGGATTTGCTTCATTTCTGTTCTAATCAAAGTGACTTTACTTCTTTTACTAATGACTCTCTTGTCTCTGTTCAGAGCCTGATGATGTCAGGTTGGTGGGAGGAGCCAGCCACTGTGCTGGTGAACTGGAGATGAAACAACATGGAGACTGGAAACCAGTGGATGACTTGAGCTCTGAGTGGAACCTGAAGTCAGCAACTGTAGTGTGTAGACAGCTGGACTGTGGCTCTGTTGTTTCAACTGAAAGCAGAGAGGATTCCTCATCAAGATCTGTATGGAGTATCGATCCTTCCTGTCTTCAGTCTGGGTCTACACTGAGGGAGTGTGTACTAACAGAGTCTGACTCTTCCTCTTTCAGCCTGCAGATCACCTGCTCAGGTAACACCATCAGTGACATCAACTATGACAGTAATGTTTCCAGTCTCTTCCTTCCTCTGTCAGGGAGGCTTTCAGTGTGGAATCTTTTATTCTGGGGCCTGTGTATTCGCTCAGAAGGAAAAATGTGTGTACACTAATGAACTTTCTGTTTGGGCAGGCTAAGTTAGCCATTTGGCTAA